>NC_071090.1:98851773-99151773 GCF_027358695.1 Spea bombifrons
AAAATATTTGTTGAGATTCTCTTTCTTTCTTCCAACCCATCCTCTGTCTATTACATTGCAGCAGTCTGACCTCCTACAACCACCTTGGCCCCTTTCAACTAGAAGATCTTCACACAAACACCCCTCCAAGATGTCAGAAAATGGCAGACAGCGAGAGCAGAGCAGTGCCGAGGGAACAAATTAAAACGCCCAGCTGAGTGTTTCTGAAAAAAGAAACTTCAGAAAAATGGTAGATTGTTTTAAAACGGTAATACGATCAGCGCCTTTAAATGATGTACTTTGATTTAAAAATGATAGCTGTTAAATCCTACAAGACAGCTACATGTATCCATATCTTAAGAATGTCACTAATACTACCACAGGGGTGGCAATACGACATGACTCAAACATCCTCTTTCCGCTGAGCACGGAAAGATGTGGGATATTACCGTAATAGAGCCCGGATACCTTTGCAACTTTTACCTGAAGCATGTAGTGATGTAATTGCACTTATTGAAGAAAAGATGACGACTGAGTACCGCCCTACACGGAACCCAGAGCATATTTATAAGGAGAAGCCTGACACCTGACACTAGCACAAAGCACCCCGAGCTACCAGGAGACAAATCGTGGCTTGCACAGGTAAAGTAAGAGGATCCATGTAGGGGTGTAAGTGTAGCAGCTTAACTACTGTTGACAGATGTATTTTTTTCTGGCACAATGAAAGAATGTGAATCACCAGCGATGTGAGCTGAATTAGATGTTTTTGAGAGAACAGGAGTGGTACAGAGACAGACTTACTAAGTTATGGGTCTTCAATCCTTCATTTAATAACTGCTGCTAAGAGGTACTGCAAAGCATTGAAAAAAATTAAATGACATGTAAGAGATTAAGGATATATTTTCATTTATTTATGCTGAGTAACAAAAACCAAGTGAGCAACGGAGAGTGTGGGGTCGCTAGGTCTGGTTTCCAAATGTAGAACAAATTCAATGTCTTAACTATTTTGACCCAGTCTAGCTTTAGTTGAACGTCATTTTCCATCCATCCACTGCCTTTTCTTGAATGGTTTTTTTTTTTTTTTTTTTTTTTTTTAAGTATAAGAATCAGCATAATCAAGTGATCAAGGTAGCTATGTTCTTCCCTGTGTCTAAACTGACAATGTGAAATGGATGTAATTTGACAAATTATTTTTTTATGAGGAAAATAGTAATTTTTGTTAATATGATAAATGTGTCATTATTCTCTGTTCCTTTTTCTTCTGCCTCGGTGCTTATGGTTTGTTTTGTATCTGTACAAAGAATATACATTGTTTTTTTTATTATTATTATCTAGGACCACTACACACTCTCTTGTTTTCCCTTCACAGAAATTGGTATCAGTATATCAGCCTGCTAACACCGCAGTAATGGGTCTCCCACCAGCAGCATGGTGAGTATCACACAAGACGCTGTTAAAAATCAACTTCATGGTAGGAAGAGGATCATCTTTAGGTTCTCTATTCAGAAATTACCGAACATAGGGTGATAATGTGTCATAATTACCCCTGCTCAAGTCAGCACATATTGGAAACATTGTTTCCTGGCAACTCCTGGGTCTCACTAGTTGGCTAAGCTGAGCCCTCACTCACTTAACGGGAAGGCGACTTGGAGAAACCCGCTTCTGGGACAGTGCTTTGAGTGGACTTTTGCATGAGGTGGTGGATTCCAAGGGAATGGTCTAAACCATAACCATTCCCACTAAAATGTATGTCTACACGTTTTTGGCCACAGCCTGCCTGTTTTCAGGCATATGCCACCAGTTTGTGCATTACTCTTGGTAATGTTAGTCTATATTACGGTATTTCATGATTGGCTGGTAGAAGACTTTTTTTTTTAATAATAGTTCCATAAAAAAAAAAAAATCTGTTTTTTTTCCCCCAGGAAAAATGAAGAACTTTCCTTTAAAAGATTTGGCTCTTCGCCAACAGAGGTAAGGAAAATATAATGTGTGAGATACAAGAGTCACAGAAGCATGATCGCTGCACTTTACATGGCTTTGCATGATGTGGCTCTGGAACACTAGGTTCCAACAACGTCAATCTAACGTCAACGGCCTGTGTTAGGAGACGCTGCCGAGAGCTCGGAGCTAGCGGTCTGCGCAACAAGCGGAATCATTATCCACACTGGTGATTCCTACACCTAACCAATCTATTAGCATATATTGGAGGATAACCACCACCTCTGTGCTTAATTCCAGCACATTGCTATAGTGATATCACACATTTATTTTATCTACCCCTCTGTTGAAGCCGAAAGGTGAAACATGTTAGCGCAGGGCAGCTGTTCCTCCTCTCTGGCAGCCGGTGGACGTCGGCGCAATGTGCTCAGACAACCTCCACTGCTGCCAGCACCTCAGCCGGGGCTTCTACAACGGAGTGCCGGCGTGACATGACCTTCCAGTGCTCTGTCATAGAACCCCCAGCGGAAGTACCGGCCAGTAGCAGTGGAGGTTGTCTGAGCACATTGCGCAGACGTCCACCGGTTACCAGAGGAGGATTCAGGTCCACTGCTGCGCTGTGGGGTATTCTCCTCTCTGGCCGCCGGTGAAGATGATGCGCTCAGACAACCCAGCTGCTGCCGGCACTTCCGCTGGAGCTTCTATGACGGAGCGCCGGAAGCGGAAGTGCCAGCAGCAGCGGAGGTTGTCTATGCGCATCGCAAAGATGTCCATCAGCTGCCCCCACTAGACACCAGGGAGTCTGGGGATGCATTGGTAAGTCTGCGGTGGAGCAGAGTGGCATATCTAGGGGATAGAGTACCATATCTGGGGAGCAGAGTGGCATGTATTTTTTATTTAACAATATTTTTTTTCTTTAAAATGGCACCAAAATCTAAGGGGGCACGGCCTAAATTCGGGCCAATATGGTATATTTATTGGAAATACATTTGTAATCTCAAATCTTTAGTGCTGACCACTATTGTATCAATAGCTGTATAATTATCTTGGGGTTATCTGGGAACAGCCACAATCTGGTGGTATTCAGCAGCCTTTTTTCTTTTCTCAGTAACCACTATACCCACTCCTGACACAGGCCTTCACATGGCACTTTATATTAAGGACTGGTCAAAATCAGGCCTGAATGTTCTCTTCACGCATCTGACTCTGATAAGGGGTAGTAATAACTTTTTCATATCTAAAGACTGCATGTTTACTTACCTAGCCCGTCACACATATTAAGTATTTTCTGTAAGTCAAATTGTTTTGTTATATACTACTTATTATGTCCTGTTTACCCATTGTACAGCGCTACTGAATATGATGGTGCTATATAAAATAATAAAAAGAATCCTGAGGTTTTTTTTTCCTATTACTGTTTATTCTTGCTTGTCTACAGATGTCCACAGACATTGGCCTACGACAGAATTGGCTTTTAGCTAACCAGGTTCTTTACCCAACACCTCCCTATGCATCACTGAGGGAGAACATAGCCAAAGTTTTCATAGTTCCTGTTAGGAAACGGAGATTCTTGGATATGATAAAGAAGTTTGATCTAAATGGTAAGTTCAACTAAACATCCAGGGCTAGATTTACACTACAGCAGCCACCCCTATGCATTAACAAATAAATGTGTGTATATATATATATATATATATATATATGTGCAATAAGCCTCTATTAAACATATATATATATATATATATATATATATATATATATATATATATATATACACACGTGTATATATATATATATCTATATATATATGTATATATATATATATATATAAAACAATTCTGGTGTGGTATGCTCTAGCTCCAAAACAAATAAATAGGTTACAGAGTATAAAAATAATATATTTAATAGAGGCTTATTGCATCAATATTTAAAATACATAATTGAACATATAAAAAACAATTGATATAATATACAATTTGCCAAACAAATGCCAGTGACCTGACGCGTTTCGCCCCTCATCAAGAGCTCTTTGATGACTCTACAATGTGGGTAGCGGGTAGACCTCTGTGAATGCCCCACTTTTAAAATAGAATTGAACCTGGTGAGGGATATACACAGTTTTGAATTAAATCCAGTTGCACTATAATGAATCAGCCATACTATACTCCTTTTACTCTGCAAAGCAGGCCTTACAGGTTACAATGTCTATATTATTAAGCCAGCTCTAAAAATCCTCTGAAGAAGCCCCTTAAGGGCGAAACGCACCAGGTCACTAGCATTTGTGTATTTGTTTTGCCAATTGATTGTATACCATATCAATTGTTTCTTATATATTTAATTATGTATTTTTATACTCTGTAACCTGTTTATTTGTTTTGGAGCTAGCGCATACACCAGAATTTAAAGATTTTGCATATTTTTCTTTTTGCTATTTAGGGAACACTACCAACTGGTAGTATTGCAGCAGTTTCTCTATTACATTTTTTTCTCTGTTGATTCTTTGTTTTATTTTTCCTTTATATATATATATATATATATATATATTTTTTTTTTCATTTACCTGATTTATATTACGGTGCAGACCAATACACTCTTGAATTAACTACTAAATGGTCAGCACATATTATTCAATTTGGGGGGGGGCAATCCTGGTCACATTCTGCCTTCTACTGCTTACCATCAAGTAGTTTCCTCATGTCACTGTCAGTCAGAAGAGCTGGGTCACTGAACATGAATGGCTGAACAAAATGAAAACCAGTTCATTCTGTGGCAAACCTAGGAATTTCCAAGGTAGTGGACAGGGACCTCTCTCTTGCTCCAGATGAGAGGCAGATCAGAAACATCTTGCTGCCTCCAGCAGGTGAAAAAAGCATTGCCCTGTGGTCTGTTACTCATCAGCGATATCCACAATGGTCCCAGATAAGCGCTTTAGCTGTTGGGTTGTTTCACCCTTTGCATAATGTTTATTGCAGGAGAAAAAAACTATGCATAACAAGAATAACAAGTGAATGTTCTTTTATATATATTTTTATTTCAGATCTCAGTTATGTGTATTTTTCTACCAGTGACAACGAGCATGAATTTATTGGCACTAACACGCCAACTCCTATTATGGATATTTTCCAGAAGTCATGTGTTGTGGAAAATGGGACGCTTTGGGCAAAATCATTGCAAGGCCAAAATGTGAACTTAAAAGGTTAGTTCTATATTATATCCTTTTCACTAAATAATCTGGCAAAAAGTTATGGTAGATTTTTTTGGGAAAAACAGCCAAATGCTGTTTCCTGCCTAGAGAAAGAACAAACAGACCCAGAAAGCAGGACTTCACATGGAGCCTCCAGGTCAATTATTATTATTATTATTATTATTATTATCCTTTATTTATATAGCGCCAACAGTTTACGCAGCGCTTAATACAATACATAATTTCAAGGGATATGACAAGACAAGATTTGACAGACTAAGATAAACCGATACATTTGGTGGAGAGAGCCCTGCTCGCAAGCTTACAATCTAGAGGGAAAGTTTACAATCTAGAGTCAAACCCAGAGTTAAGAAAAAAATGTTGGTGCGCTAAGCTAGTCTCAGGCTTAAATAATACAAATGTATAATATGAGGCCTACCAAACAGTGTGAGCGTGTTGCAAATGCAGCTTGCTGTCCAGGGGTTAAATGGGAGGAGGTTTAATTGCACCTCCCCCAACACATTAATAAGGTTTTGGTAGCAGTATAAACTGCTTTGTGTGCCCACTACGTAGGAGGTGAGAGTAGGTTCTCACCCTATTGAGAGTGTGCCTTGACGTGGCGGGTGAGCTTAATTATGCTTTGGCCAATTCATATAACCAAAACCTCTCATTTATATTATGTTTATATATTTGTTGCCAACTTTATTAGGGTGAGAAGCGCAGACAGTTTTTGTTTTTGTATACAAACCCACAGAGTTCTCAGGTATATTGATGTCTGATGCATGATTTCTGAGCACACATGAGCATACCTGGGAATTTCACAGGCTGGTTCTCCAAGAGCTGTCCATCTCCTCCATATGAAAGCTGAAAAGAAACAAAGCTGGGTAGGTGGGAATAGTTGTGCTCCGTGCCCAAGTGACCCTGTTTAGGAGGGAAAGCCCCTCTTTCCCAACCTGATATCTCGCTTTTCCTTCAGTATATGAAAGGGGTGAAGTAAATGAGCACGAAGGGGGTGAAGCTCAAGATCCCCCAGCGATCAAAGGACTACCGTAGAGCCCTGTGGTTAACTGTAAACCCCAGAGCCTCAAGAGCTAACACAGAGAGCTGGATTGCAGATGCAGGCGGCCCCTCTATTAAAGGATAGGCTTTATTTACCCAATAACATAGCGATGCTGGCCAGGTGTGCTTTATGTCCTATTTACTAACAGGGATCGTATGCTTTAATCCTGCAGCAAAATTTATCATTGGCATTGGCAATTTAGCACAAGGAGAGAAGACCCCTGTTAGTTTAAACATCTATAACACAAACCTATATCTCTCTTACCAATCTGGCAAACTTCAAGTACAGGTGAGTGCGAAACACTTCGATGTACAGTGCAATAGTAAAGGAATTTCAGTATACAATAATTATATCGAATATTATTATGAACAAAAACACAAATATATAAAAATGAAATGAGTTAGCATTTAACACTTAAAAATAAGGACCTATGGAATAGATTAAAAAAAATGTTGGTTTATATTGTGGAGAGCTTAGTTTTTAATACTTACATTGTTTCTGTGTTTTTCTTTATTTTTTTAGCCAGAGACTCAAAACGCCATTAATTACAGCAGCCCGGATGCCCAGAAGTTTTTTTTCTTCGTTACACAAACTGGTTCTGTAACGTATTCATTTGAGCCGGTTACGGCCCCAAATTGGTTCCTCAGCACTAGCTCTCAAGGAAACTCGCCTGTTACGGTTCAGCCGCTCTCTGCCAATTCCTATAATAAAGAATTCAAGTTTGACCCAGGATATTTTATTCCTGGTGTTTCTGGGAGCGTTAGTAGGTTTGATAGACCTTCACAAGAACAGGAAACGTTTGGTAAGTCTATTCCTCATATGCAAAGAAAATATAGTAAAGAGGTGTGTAAAATATGGCAAAATACCTGCTTGCCACTCTTTAACAGGGACGATCCTGTTACCTAGAACAAAAAATAACATTAACGAACAGAGCACAACAATCTATGGCAGGTTAAGTGTTCTGCCACATCCTATAGTGCTATAAAATATTTCTAATACAGGATTCTGCATAACCTATTGTGAGAACTCGTCTAACGCTCCCTAGTTCCTGTTTTCTGGATCACTGTTTAATGTCCCTAACATCACCCTATAGAAGAATGCGTAGTAAAGTAATTTCTGAGTACTTTACTATGAATTCTTCCAAAACGAAAAAAATAAATAAAAAAAACAACACTTAACACCTGCTGCTGCTGCAGCTACTCTTCATGGTCTAGCTATTCTTGCTACTAATTGGCTGCTTGTAGACAAGGGCAAGGTGGGGCTCCAGGTGGTCTACCATAAGAGGTTAAACAGCATGCCAATGGAATGTTCCTGCTTATTGTTCCTCTCCTGAAAACAGGATTTAAGATGGCCTCTTCCACATTTACATAGGTTTATTTACCTTAAAAAATTAAAAAGTAGGATAAAGCGTCAAATCTGCTACCATGGTGCTCTTCATAGGGATAATGCTCAGGTTGAGGAAGAACGTGGTATGAATGAGTCCATGATGGGATAATGTAGGTGTTTGCTGTAATACAGACATGTGTTCTTGTTTTAGGTGACATTGACCAGTATGTTCTGAATGGATCCAAAGAGATGTTTAGTCCGTATACGTTGTCTTTGAGGCCAGCTGGAGACGTGGCAAACAGAAGTTATTTTCTGCAAAATGAGAACTTTCCCAAAAAGCAATTGAGAAACAGCAGAGGTCAGTCCCATATTTATAAGCGGTCTGCAAAAATGTATTGGGTTAGGAAGTTATCTCCATTTGATGTTACTGCAACAAAATATGTCCCTGTAACCATGACTATAATAATTAGCACCTATAGAAGAATTTATTGGACCAAATTTTTGGGACAGCTAGACAGTGCTCAAAAAACAGGACTGTTGGGAGGTATGTTAAAATACATTTCATTGGCGGAGGCCAATAATAAGGCAAATATTCAGATTACAGACTTTAAATGCTATATTACCAGATGTTTGAGTAGTTTATTCCCTTAAAAAAAGATGGAATGGTCCACTCCAAAGGAGTCAAATGAGACAGAAATTACATTTTCTAACTATTAAGGGAATAGACTGTTTAAAAAAAAAAAATTAAACGTCCAACGACTAACCTATCTGAAAGGAGCTTTGATTTCTCACAACAAAATACATAAATAAAATGAGACATGAATTTGATTTTACTGTCAGAGCAGCAAACTTTACTGAGGTCCTTAAAGAAAATTCCCTCTTTATATTTATATTCTAAAAGAAATATTTTTTTGGTTGCGCAGACAATGTATATATTTTGCGCTGTTTTGACTTAATGTTAATGATTTTTATGATGGATGCATATTTCAAATGTGTATTTCCATTCTGTTTACAGGAATACAATATAGAACAACCTATTCGATAAGCCGCGTGGCCAACTGGAACCAACCTTGCGGTTCACCGAGACATCCGGTTGCCAGATATGAACTATTTCCACATCAGTTTTAAAAAAAAATGTAAATTATAGGTTCCCATTAAAGAATTATTTTCAATGCCTTCTTTGTAATAAGTTTTGTATTATATAAAAAAAAACATTAAATATTTTATTATTACTATGCTATGGAATTGTTAATATAGAAGTCTGACATATACATTATCAGATCACAATCACCACCAAGAAAAAAATTATTGCACTAAGAATATTAGTTACAAACAGAACCCCCCCTATACATTTGTAAGGGGGGCACCACATAATTTAAAGGGACCTCTTAGTTATCATATACATTAAAGTGCATGTGATATCTGGAGTGTCCCTATAAATTTGTTCAAAATTTGTGACAAAATGACACAAATAATAATATAAATTACCCTGGTCACATTCATTTCTTATTTAATTGCCTGGTGCTGATCTATTATATATATATATATATATATATATATATATATATATATATAACTGAACAAATAAAAGAGGAAGCTAGTCATTTTCCACGCAGCATCGTTTTGTGTGATAGAGGGAAAATTAAAGACATGGTTATCAAATCCATTATTTTAACTGACTTCCTGGGCAGCCTAGATTATTTTTAGATGATTTCTACCACATTTTATGAAAGAATCCTCTTAAATAGAGAATAAAATGTAACAATGAACAAAACAATGTGTTGTTTACAACTCTAAGCTACTCTAAATAGTAACAGGAAGAGACATTGAAGCTGCTGTAAACGGCGGGGATTACCCTGTAGACTTCCAAAGTTGCGCTTAAAGTTGATGCCCCTTTTTGGGGAACAACAAAAAAAAAGACGTATAGCCGGGGCAATGAATATGTTGGCCCAATTAAAAGTAGCATCATTGACTTACCGCAATACTTTGTTTTATTCAGGATAACCTTCAAAGTGTACTCTTAGCAATATATTAAAAGGATGTAACTCCATGACAATGTTATGACTGTACCCAAAGTGACGAATATAACAGTAATGTCTATGGACCAGATCACTCACAGGCAAACTGGTGATAAATCATCAGAATCTGTGAGCCATGGCCTATTCACACGTTGAACCGACTGTTAATTAAACATGTTTTTTTTTTTCCCCAAAAAGTCAAGTTTATTTATATTATTTACATCGGATTTCTGGATTGTCCCTGTTATGTTACAAGCCAAAGATGCTATTTACAGATATTGCATTGGTATTTACCTATATGCATATATCATATGTAACATACAATTAAAAAGACACTGGATAACTACCATACTTTGGGTATAAATGTTTTAAAAATGTTACAATTGTATCAATCTCTCTCTCTTGTAACTGTAGAGCATTCATGTATCTTGTTAGTGGCACATTGATGTCACTACATGAGGGCGCATGCAACTACCCTACTCTTTGAAGGTATCTCCATAGGGCTCAAAGATCCTGACCTTAGTAGTTGCCTACGATTGGGTATAAATGTATGTCCCATTAAATGACAGGTCATTCTTGAAACTCAAAGGTTGATCAGGTGTCTACACTTTCAGGACATCATTTTCACATGTTGGTGACCAGTATATGTAAAGTGTATTATGTACAGTTATTAGTAGGGGGTTAAAAATGGTTGGCAGTGACATAAAATAAGCAGATTTTTTACCTCTTGTAGTCAGTATGAGCCAAATACATATGAGATTAAACAATACCAGGACCGCCTGAACGCAGGACAAAAGGGGCAGCCGCCCAGGGTCCAGTAATCCCTGGAGGCCCAAAGCAGCTGCCCCTTGAGCCCAGAACACCACCGGAACAGGGCACTTACTCGGTGGCTCTTCCTTAAAATAGATCTCAACTCACCAGCTGTCTCTCTCTTCGGGGGCAGGAAGCCTCTTGTGCTCCCCGCATGTATGCAGTAAGCATGTAAGTCAGAGTGTCGGGGGTCACATCAGCTCCCGCGCTTAGACTCCAGAGAACGTAACTGCAAGCGCCAGACTGAGAGGGGACCACGTGGATGAAATTTGGGCAAGTCCTGCGTCTGTGTGTAATCTGGGTGCTGGTGCAAATCCTGGCGGAGTAGGACAGAGGTGTGACACAGTGAAGGAGGGGATAAAGGGACTTGGAAGGTGTGGGTTCAAATCACACGGGGGGCCCACACAGGGTGTCAACATCCAAGGCCGGCTCTGATCGCAACGCGCACATGCATTTCGGGTCACTCGTCAGATCGGCATAGTATTGTGCTCCTGCCCTGTGTGAGTCGAGTGGAGATGTCTCATGCAGAGTGTTGCTAGTGTCAGAAGGATAGAACTACTTGTTTTCTGGGTTTTTTTGGTGTTGGGGTGGAGGGTGTGATTGCGTGCTAAGGATCGTTCGGGGGGGGTTATTGGCAGGGAAACAGTAGCCCACGGTTTAATCAATATTGAAGACGGTTAGTGATAATTATATTCCAATTTACCAATTATTTCTTCAACTTGCTTTACATTACATTAATTTGAAGCCTGATCAGTCGCACAAGCAGGTGGGGGTAAGGTGTCCTTAACTTTACATAACGCAGTTCCTTCCCTAACAGTTAAATAGTGTTTTTCCTGGTTTAATTATCTTTTCATTTTCTGTATGAACATACGCTGTGGCCTCTTAGCATAAGAATATAGATAATAGGATCACATTACCCTCAGATAAAAGTGACTGTTAATTTGAAGTTGAATCTTCTACTGGGCCACTAGCTTTCATGACATTCAGTTAATTCTCTTCTCCATCTGATCTTTATATCTTTCCTAGTGTTGGCCCAATGACAATATTCCAAATGCTAGAAACAATGGTAGCTTTAGGTTTAATATGAGACATATTAATCACCATAAGCCAGTGCATTATATT
Source organism: Spea bombifrons (assembly GCF_027358695.1). Lineage (NCBI taxonomy): Eukaryota > Metazoa > Chordata > Amphibia > Anura > Pelobatidae > Spea > Spea bombifrons. The sequence goes on from NC_071090.1 coordinate 98,863,211, forward strand.
GTACATAGAACACAAATAATGTGGGCATAGGGCTACCAACGGCGACAAAAAGACATCAGCAATCAATTCTTATGTATTTTAGTTTCCAAATGAATAAGCATCATTATACCTGGGAACGCTGCAGGTTTGAATTCGAGTCTCTTGGTGAGATGATGTTTCCCTGAGTCTCAGCCAACCTAATACAAAAATTATGGCTGCCTGCGAAACACAAAAACAGGGTTTTTCTATATTAATATTAATCTATATTAGTATTAATAATGTAAGACAAGTAGAGTTCTACATTTTCCTCTTTCAGTGTTTCATATTTAATGATGCTTTACGTATACCATAAACACATTAATACCGTTTATTAAATAGGCTGAAGAAGCAGTGAATGTATTTGTGTTATTTAATGTGGTTTTGTACATATATAATAATTTTTTATATATTTGTTTATTGTTTTTCTCCCCTGCCTCATCATGTTGCCGTGTCTCACACGTTCATGTTTTGTGAACTAATAATTGATTCTGCTTTAATGAAGTCATAACTCCCTTAGTTAGAAGCAGGCTGCACATTCTACTGCACACTCAGATAGCTTTTCGATGTGGATGTATCAGCATGAAGCTGTTCCTGATCGGTGTTATTATTTGGGTTCTTTTGGTGTCATCTGAGAGCTCAGAACATGGAGGTGAGTTTATCGGTTATTACAGATTACTTGGCATCAAGGGCTTTAGGGATGATTATATACCGCAATGACTGTTATTATTAACTCTATGATTTATGGATGTTTTATAGTTTTACAGCTCATACCCCATTGTATTTAAAACAGGTTAATGCCTATAATTGACAATTAGTTTTAAAACCAAGTATATTTAATAATGTGTTATTCATACTAGATTATCCATATTGTGTAAATACCAATAAAGTTACATTTTACAGATTACAGGGACATCCTGTTTATTAAAAGACCTTTTGTTTTTATTTCAGTCTGTGGAAACAGACCCCTAGTGGAGGATTTCCGTGGCTCCCGCGTGGTGGGGGGAAAGGATGCGGAGCCCGGTAACTGGCCCTGGGCAGTGAGTATCCAGGAGGACGTTGACAACGAGTATTTCCATTTATGCGGCGGCGTTGTCCTCAATAATTTGTGGGTTCTCACAGCTGCCCATTGTTTCAAAGATCGCGGCAAGTAAGTAAACAAAAAACTAACATGGCATACACTTAGGTCAATATGGGATTTATTAATGCCTGAAAAAGTAAATTCACTAATAAAATGTACTTTGGTTTATTCAGTGACTATCATACCTGGAGACTTGTGTTTGGCGCCAACCAACTTTCAGACATGGGGACAAAGGCTCAGATCAGAGCTATAAAAGAAAAGATTCAACACGAGAACTACAACCCGGAAACGGAGAGTAATGACATCACCTTGCTCAGGCTGAATAAGCCTCTGAAATTTGATGACTACACTCAGCCAGCGTGTCTCCCGGCCAAACAAGCCATTCTGGACAAAATGGACGAATGCTACATCGCAGGCTGGGGCGTCCTTAAAGAAGCCTGTAAGTATCCATAGACTTTATATATAAGAATAGACTCTCTCATTATCCCTGCGTGCTTATCTTCCCCTATCCATGGATTGGGCCCTTGTGGCACCTTTCTGGACACTGGGGCCTGGTGGCCCCATTGTAAGCTTTAGAGCCAGGTCACTCCATTCTAAGGGTGACGGAAGGAGCATGGGGTGGGAGGGGGCACCAAGATTTCTGAGGCCAGCCCTGTATCTGATAACTCTTTTATTCATCAGCCACTGAAACATCGGACGTCCTCCAGGAAGCTCCTGTGAATTTAATTCCAGTGGAACGCTGCAACCGTCCAACCTGGTACAATGGAGCTTTGGGTGACTACAACTTGTGTGCCGGATATGAACAGGGTGGTATCGACAGTTGCCAGGTAAGACCATTATTGTACTCATTCCCTTCTTGTTAATGTTTTTAACACCATGTAAAGTATTTGTTTCATAAAACAGTGCAGAGGAACATCCGAGGATGTAGTAATTATTAATAGTTTTCTTAAGAAATGCTTTCTTTTCTTGATTCACACAGGGTGACAGTGGAGGACCTCTGATGTGCAAAAAAACCAAAGCTAAGTTCTTCACCGTGGTTGGCATAACCAGCTGGGGCTCCGGCTGTGGCCAGAAGCAAAACCCTGGAGTTTACACCTCTACCCAGTATTACCTCGAGTGGATCTCTAAACACATGTCCGAGAAGCCTGCATCCAAATCTTTGAAGATGAAGGCTATGAAAAAAATCTGGCCTAAATTAGCTGAGAAAATCAGCAAAGCTGGCAAGGAAACCCATTAATTTTTGGGTGCTCTTGAAGTAGAACAATCAAATCTGAACCATCTCTTCACCAGAGGATTATTATTACATGTCAGCAATGTGTAGATTAGAATGATAAGATTAATAAATAGAAATGCATGAATAAATGTGTGGTTATTTTTTTTTCTTTTTTCTTAGGGGGGTGGGGGTTCATTTTCGGTTTTGGCTTCGGTCAATTGAATGTTGCATTTTCGGTTTCGGTCCACAATTTTCGTTTTGGTCCCTCCCTAATTTATATATATATATATATATATATACATATACATATACACATTAGACTTGTGCATTCATATTCAGGAGAACATGAGAATGAACACGAATGTTGCATTTTCCTTTGTCAAACCAAATAATAACAAACGAATATGGCAGCGGATAAAAGTACGAAGATTCACAGCATGAAGAATCTTCATTTCTTCGTGTTCGTATATATACTAGGCCAGCCTAATCCTAGCTTATCTTCCTGGTCCCTTTCCCCCATAAAAGTCACTGCCTCTAGTGCCTATCTAAAGTCTTCCGTAGTATAGCAGGGGAATCGACGTGTGAGAAAAATAGATCCCTAGCACGCTATCCTGAAAAAACTAACAGCGTGAGAAAAATAAATCCCTAACACTCTAACCTGACGCTCGTTTCGCTGAGATTCACCTCGGATTCATCAGGGTGGGGAATTTGGAGCCAGGATTTAGAGGTCCGTAAGACCAACTCTATTGGTCGCCGGCAGGGGGCTCGTCTGGCATCAACCAATAAAGAGTCTGAGCAGCTGCCCTTTCCCATTCATTCTTTGGTGTGAAATGAATGGAGCTATGTCAATGCTGCTGCTAATTGTTACAGTTTTATACATTTCTTTAATTTGTTTGATACATTTGTAGATTCCCCCCCCCCCAAAGATGAACAAAGACCTCCCCAGCACCCAAGTCTGATACATATATATATATATTGTAACTGAACATCCTTTAAAGCACAGGGAGTTAGAGATCTTTCAGAATCACTTGTCTTCTAGGGTAATATAAAAGCCAATTCCAGATCCAGATAAAGTTTAAAAATGTATCAGCAGCTAAACAAAAATACAATATAAACAAAAATAAACCCTTGCTCATCTAAGCACTAACTAAACACAGGGTTTTGTTTCCTCTCTAGGTTGGGGTGGCTTCCCCACCTCCCAACAAAACACTCCAACCAAGCTGTTACGTGGGATCTGGCACCACAGGTGATGGACCCACAATGCAGGAATGGCGAGAAATTTTCAATAAACAAGCCGGGATCGGGGCAGGCAGCACAGGAGCGAAGTCAAAGAACAGTAGCCGAGGTTGGGACAGGCAGCGCAGGAACAAGGTCAGAAGAACGAAAGCCGAGGTCTGGTACACGTGAAAATCAGGAAGATAACAATGGCAACACTAACACCCTTAGAACAAATGATATGAACTCGTTGAACGGGCACGGAAACACAGGACAAGGAAGTTTAAATAGAGCCAATGGCGGGAGAGCAGGTAAGATGTCGTCATCGCGACCGGCGCAATAATAGCGTCGGCGCGATGGCAACAATACAACAAACCTCCTGCCTGTGTTAACTCCGCGAATGACGCGGAAGTGCCACACAGGCAGGAGAGGTAATGTAATAGCCAGGGCCGGCCCTACAATGGAGCCGACTGGGGCAATTTTAGAAGCGGTTTTTTTGGTTGTTTGTTTTGAAGCGGAGGAGAGAGAGAGAGGGGCGCCGAGTAGCTTTCGCTTACCCGCCCGGCGCCCCTCTCTCTCTTCTCTGCGGCGAGTCTCCCTGTTCAGTCTCGGTGCCGGCTTGTAATGATGAGCGCCAGAAGTGGCGTCAATTTCCGGCGCTCAGCATTACAAACCGGCACCGTGGCAGAGCAGGGAGACTCGCCGGCCGGACTCTTTAAAGGTAAGTACGGGGGGGGGGAATAATGGCGTGAGCGAAGTTTAAAATGCCGCCGCCCCCCCCCACGGCATTTTAAACTTCGCCCCAGGCGGCGTTAAGTCTTCGGCCGGCCCTGGTAATAGCCACCGTGGACATGTAGCGGCGATCGAACACCCGATCGCCGCCGACATGCCTGCGCCGCTGATATGCTGCGGGAGCCCGATCAAGGCTGTCAGTACACGAGGAGGACGTGCGCGAGGAACGCCGTGGGACCCTGGCCGGACAGGTAGGTGTAACACAAACAAAATAAATCCAGCAAGGTTTTTTCCAGCAGCTTTCTTGGCTGGAAATAAGAAGAGACTGAATTGAACCAAGCTGGGCTTTTTAAACCCTCCTGATCAGACCAGGTGAGCTGTACTTGGTCACCTGTAAATCCTGGTCTGGATTTTAAAAACTGCTGGAGCACCAGCCCACCCTGCTCTTCTGGATACTTTACCCCAAGGACCCATTACACAATTTATAACCCTGGGGCTTCTATTTTACATATAAGGGCAAATAAAGGGCCAAAGTAGTGCGTATATAAGGCCCATCCACTACTGTACCGGCCTTTCTGTCACTATATATACATATATATATATATACATATATATATATATATATATATACATATATATATATATATATATACATATATATATATATATATACATATATATATATATATATATATATATATATATATATATATATATATACATATATATATACATATATATATATATATATACATATATATATATATATATACATATATATATATATATATATATATATATATACATATATATATATATATATATATATATATATATATATATATATATATATATATATACATATATATATATACATATATATATATATATATATATATATATATATACATATATATATATATATATATATATATATATATATACATATATATATATATATATATACATATATACATATACATATATACATATATACATATACATATATACATATATATATATATATATATACATATATATATATATATATATATACATATATATATATACATATATATACATATATATATATACATATATATACATATATATATATACATATATATATATATATATATATATACATATATATATATACATATATATATACATATATATATATACATATATATATATACATATATATATACATATATATATATACATATATATATACATATATATATATATATACATACATATATATATATATATATATATATATATATATACATATATATATATATATAAACATACACACACACTCACTGGCTACTTTATTAGGTACACCTGTTTAATTGCTTGTTAACACAAACAGCCAATCACATGGCAGCAACTCAATGCATTTAGGCATGTAGACGAGGTCAAGACAACTTGCTGAAGTTCAAACCGGGAATCAGAATGGGGAAGAAAGATCTACTGGGATTTTCACGCACAACCATCTCTAGGGATTACAGAGAATGGTCCGAAAAATGGAAAATATCCAGTGAGCGGCAGTTTTGTGGACGAAATGCCTTGTTGATGTCAGAGGTCAGAGGAGAATGGGCAGACTGGTTGGAGATGACAGAAAGGCAACAGTAACTCAAATAAGCACTCGTTACAACCAAGATATGCAGAATACCATCTCTGAACACACAACATACCGAACCTAGAAGCAGATCGGCTACAGCAGCAGAAGACCACACCGGGTGCCACTCCTGTCAGCTAACAACAGGAAACTGAGGCTATAATTTGTACAGACTCACCAAAATCGGACAATGGGCCAATTGAGCATTGTTTAAACGTCACAGTATTGTTGCCGTCCATGTCCCTCCCTTTATTACCACAGTGTACCCATCTTCTGACGGCTACTTCCAGCAGGATAATGCACTAAATTATCTAAATAATCTCACAAAGCTCACATCATCTCAAACTGGTTTCTTGAACATGGCAATCAGTTCACTGAACTCCAATGGCCTCCACAGTCACCAGATCTCAATCCTATAGAGCACCTTTGGGATGTGGAGGAACGGGAGATACTGTATATCCAAATGAATGGGACCACAAAGGGAATATAAAATGTCAATCCACAAAGGATTTTATTCCCTGTGTGCTACCATTTATTTGGATGAATATATATATATATATATATATATATATATATATATATATATATATATATATATATATATATATATATATATATATATATGTGCTCTTTTGGAGAACTAGCAACTCACCCAACCCTCACCCTTCCACTTACCAGTGCTTCACCTTCGCTAGACTCTGGTCTGCTATCGTGTGTCTCCCACCATAACAGCTTGATCTTCAGCCATAGCAAGACTCTAGTAATAATTTATTTGATCTATATTCATTGGGATACAGTTGCTGGTCTCCCTTAAACATTTATACTTTCACATACCCAATCCTTTAGATTTGTGGGCTTGTTTTTGGTTCTTCTAACCTTTTGTTTTTGTCCTAGGTTTTATGTGATGTAATAGTGTTGCTTTTACAGACCTTCAAAACTTAAATCCTGGCACCGAACCCATTGGTCTCCCCAGCCCAAGTTTCTCTGAGGTGTACCTTGCCCTGTTCTTTAACAGGGGGGGGGGGCTTAAATCCTGCAGGTCCCAGGCCAAGTTGCTCAGAACGGTTTTCTGATTTTGAGACCGGCGACAAATAGAGTTGCTCTTAAGGACCTTTAAAATTCTGGCGCCAAAGAGGCTGCTTACTGTTACAGAGTTAACTCCTTATTAACCCCTGCTAGAAAAACGGCAGAAAACAAAGAGACATCTTTGGGGAGGGGGGCATCCCCTTCATATTCCACGGATATTTGCCCGAAACAAACACAGGAAAGGGCAAATATACTTGGAACATAAAGGGGATTCCCCCCCCCAAAGATGAACACCAAGACTTGGCTGACACCCAAGTCTACAGAATATGATATAATATATTATTATCAACCATATTTTTGTTAAATATAGAGAAAATAAATAGGTAGGGTTTGGATACTTTCTGCATTAGACGAATAAGAAAGTCACCTGCAAAGGCAAATCACAGCAGATCTTTACAATAAGTTAAGATTTCACACTATTCCTCAAAGACGCATTCCTCGACCGAGAAGGAAGAAAACAACAGAGACGGCCAGATGGCCCCTCAAAATGGGGATGAGATGTGCATCATGATCCTACTTTCACAAAGAAATCCCTCAAACCACGATTTGATGACATTGGCCCATATGGACATTCGTTCTAACTTTTAGCTATTGCTACCATGGTTTAAACCAGAAGACTCCTCTGTACATAAAACTTCTCCCTCACTGCAGCAAACCTCAAGATTTTCCTTTAAGTGCCAAATTGCTTTCATTCAAAAAACCCACTTACTACGAAAAACAAGTGCGCTCTAATCTGTAATTGTTGGAGGTCCTTGGTATTCAGCGCCTACCGTCTGAAAAAATACGGTAGTCATCTGATGCATTTCGTCCTTCCGACTTAGACGTAGGTATCGGCTTACATCTATGACACAGCTTTAAGTAGACCGTTAATGAATTGGTAACAGCTGTGATAAGTGTATACACCTTAACAATGTTACCAAAAGGCCATGATATATCAAAGCACTATATTTATTGTATATTATTAGCTCAATGTTCATAAATTCCACATGGATATGATAGTCGGCCTTAATTATTAGTGGCAAATTTGAATTTTAAGTTAAGATCATTCAGATATTCCACAAATCCATTGAATTGTCCTTGGCTACCTTGCCAAATGAATATTAGCTCGACAATATATTTTTATACATCACAATGGAAGTTCTAAATTGGTTCTTATCTCCAAAGGCATGGGAGGCTTTCCACCAATCTAAAAACAGATTAGCATTGAAGGGACAAATATGGTACCCATCGACGTCCCAAATTTTTGGAGAAAAAGCTCAAAGAACTCAAAAATACAAAGTAATTATGTGTCAGAAAAAATGGTCTCAACAAAAGTACCCCCAGAGTACTTAGAATAACCCCACAAAAAGTATTTTATAGCTTGAATGCCCAAATCATGAGGTATGCAAGAGAAGTGTGAGGCTACATCCATAGTTAGAACAATTTAACCTTTCTTGTCAAAATCGAACTATTTGTCCTCAAACTCACCGTGTTTGGAGGAGGAGGAATGCTGCCTATGACCCCAAGAACACAATCCCTGCCGTCAAACATGGAGGTGGAAACATTATGCTTTGGGGGGTGTTTTTCTGTTAATGGGACAGAACAACTTCACCGCATCAAAGGGAGGATGGATGGAGCCATGTGCCGTCAAATCCTGGGTGAGATTCCTTCCTTCCCTCAGCCAGGGCATTGAAAATGGGTCGTGGATGGGTATTCCAGCATGACAATGACCCAAAACACACAACCAAGGCAACAAAGGAGTGGCTCAAGAAGAAGCACATTAAGGTTCTTGAGTGGCCTAGCCAGTCTCCAGACCTTAGTCCCATAGAAAATCTGTGGAGGGAGCTGAAGGTTTAAGTTGCCAGACATCAGCCTCGAAACCTTAATGACTTGGAGAGGATCTGCAAAGAGGAGTGAGACAAAATCCCTTCTGAGATGTTTTCAAACCTGGTGGCCAACAACAAGAAACATCTGACCTCTGTGATTGCCAACAAGGGTTTTGTACCAAGTCATGTTTTGCAAGGGGGTCAAATACTTATTTCACTGAGTAAAATGCAAATCAATTTATAACTTATTTGAAATGCGTTATTCTGGATTGTTTTGTTGTTATTCTGTTTCTCACTGTTCAAATAAACCTACCATTAAAATTATAGACTGATCATGTCTTTGTCAGTGGCCAAACATACAAAATCAGTAGGGGATCAAATCATTCTTTCCTTCACTGTAAAGGCACCTCCTCCTGGAGTGACCTTTTTCCAATACACATGAACTTGAAGTTATGGCCGGCCACCAGGAGACCGTGAGGCTGGAGACTTAATATGAACCTTGCACATATTTCTGAGCTCACAGCACACTTGGGAACTACTTTAATGAAAACAATGCCTAAACCTACTTTATGGGAAGCTCACAAAGTGGTCATCCGTAGACACCTCATACATTTACTCTAAACTTAAAAAGATGGTGAGCTATCACATACAAAATATCACACAAAAGATAGCCAGGCTAGAAATCTTTCACAAATCTTCTCTATCGGCTGACACTCTGGAACAGTTGACAGCTTCACAGCTGACTAATTCCACGCTTAAAACACAGAGACAGTTCAATGAGATTGGGAATAAACCTGGTACACTGCCAATGACGATCTGCGCAAAGCGGGCTCAACACTACATCCCTAAAATTTGGAGACAGTAACAATGCCCTTTGCCATACAACAAAGGGAACAGCACGGTGCTTACGACAGTAAAATCAAGCCCTGTACAATCTACCCTCCACCCCTCGATGTTCCCTATATACTGCACCACCCAGGAAAATCAAAGCTTACTGCAACAAACATTTATCAAGGAGCCTCTCACTCAACACCATGGACATTTTAGAAGCCCATATAAAGCATGAGGAGCTTAACTTGGCTATTAGGTCTCCCCTGGGTTCAGATGTGAGTTTTTCCCAACCATTAGGCTGTATATGGTCTTCATGCTGAACAGGACTGGGGTTAGATCGGCACGTAAATAGTGCCCACATATCTGTAATACCAAAACTGAATGAAGTATGTAGTAGACTTGTGCATTCGTCTTCGGGCGAACATGGAAACGAACACGAAGAGTGCGTTTTCGTGTTCGTTCCGAAGACACGCCGAAGAGAAGACGGCGGCGGTAAAACGTAGGCGAAGACGAAGACACACACCACGAAGATCTTCGTGATTGTCTTCGTCTTCGTCTACCACTCCCCCCCCTTCATCTTACCTTGTCTTGGCGGCATCGCGGCAGTTCCCGGAAGTGGAAATCCGCAGGTTCGCCGTCACAGGTTACAGGGCAGTGCGAATGAGCCTATTGGTCGCCTACAGGGACCTCCTCTGGCATCAACCAATTGGTTGATGCCAGAGAAAGACCCTGCAGGTGACCAATAGGCTCACTCGCACGGTCTTTGTAGCCCCTGACAGCGAACCTATGGATTTCCGCTCCCGTTAACCCCTTCGATGCTGCGTTATCTAACGCAGCATCGAAGGGGTTAACGGGAGCGGAAATCCATAGGTTAAAGGGCCGTGCAAGCGACCAATAGGCTCACTTGCACGGCCCCTTAACCCTTTAAAAAAGTTAACCCCTAACTAATTGAACAGGGAGGGAGACCAGTGGCATCGGCAGTGCCGATGCCACTGGTCTCCCTCCCTGTTCAATTAGTTAAATGTCCGTACGAGCGACTTTATTGGTCGCTCGTACGGACATTTAACCCCGCACGGACTAACTAATTGAACAGGGAGGGAGACCAGTGACATCGGTCTCCCTCCCTGTTCAATTAGTTAAAGACCAGTGGCATCGGCAGGGCAAGTTGCAGCTGCAACTTACCCTGCCGATGCCACTGGTCTCCCTCCCTGTACAGAGTTAAATGTCCGTACGAGCGACTTTATTGGTCGCTCGTACGGACATTTAACCCCGCACGGACTAACTAATTGAACAGGGAGGGAGACCAGTGGCATCGGTCTCCCTCCCTGTTCAATTAGTTAAAGACCAGTGGCATCGGCAGGGCAAGTTGCAGCATTGGGGTTTTAAAACCTCAATGCTGCAACTTACCCTGCCGATGCCACTGGTCTCCCTCCCTGTTCAGATAGATAAATGTCCGTACGAGCGACTTTATTGGTCGCTCGTACGGACATTTAATTAATTGAACAGGGAGGGAGACCAGTGGGATGTGCCGGGTAAATTGTAGCATTGGGGTTTTAAAAGTCTGCACGAGCGACCAACAGAGTCGCTCGTGCAGACTTTTAAAATCCCAATGCTGCAACTTACCCAGCAGATCCCGCTGGTCTCCCTGTTCTATCAGTTAATAAATGATAGAACAGGGAGACCAGCGGGATCTGCCGAACAATTACGGCACCAGGAGTATAACAGTCTGTACGAGCGACCCTATTGGTCGCCAGCAGGGGGCTCGTCTGCCATCAACCAATGGCAGACGAGCCCCCTGCTGACGACCAATAGAGTTGCTCATACGGACATTTAAACTCCTGGCGCCAGAGCGGCTTTAACTCCGTTTTAACCCCTTAACCGGGGAAAACGAAGAAAACCCGAGCACGAAGAATGTCCGCGAATATTCGCCCGAAGAGAAGACAGGACCAGGCGAATATTCGCGGAATACGAAGTTTTTTTTTTTGCCGAAGACGAGCACGAAGACGAACACGAAGAGCCCCCTGGTGCCCAAGTCTAGTATGTAGTAGTTTCCTTCCAATTTAGATATCTACATCCTAGTGGATATAGTTTATCCTAAACTTATCTCCTCTGCTGCACTGCCTGGAATAGGACTTATGAAAATGGACCTCTCCCCATATTACATGGTTCTGCAGAATCAGAGTGCTAAAGATGAATATCCTGCACAAATGTCCTTACCTCGTACAGGCTATCCCCATTTTCATTTCGTGGTCATACCTTAGGCAGTGTAGAAGACTTGTTGAGCACTATCTATGATCCAAGACTATCACATACTCACCTTGGTAGACCACATACTAGTGGTAGGATGGGGGACCCTGACCTAGAACTGTACTGGGTACCATCCGTCTCTCTGAGCAAGCCGTGGATATCACTGTAAGTTACTTACGGGGGCCCCTCACCAACTGGCTCTCAAACCGGAATAGATATGCCACTACTACTGACCACCAAACAATAAGTCTGGAAGAGTGGCACATATGACATATACCAGCTCTCTGATGCTGATCCCTAGAGGGTCCATGACAGTTTTTGCTCCGCCAAATGGCCGATGCTTATGCCTCCATCACGCCCTCCAGGGCTCCACTGTTAGGCCACTTTCTGACCTGTCAGAGAACCCAAACAAGACCTTTCAGGTTCACTATCTTGAGGAAAGAATTTAAACCCTGACTCCTGTTGACAATCTATGCAATGCGGCTGATAAGACCACCTACCTTTTCTTCTCTATGCACAAGTGATATCTGTACAGTGTGGCTCTCCACACTACTTCTTTAGTTTTGAAAGAGAGAGATTTAAACATTAAACAACAACAACAACAGGATTAGAAGAAAATACTCCCGATAACACATAAAGGTTCCATGTATAGCAGAATACATAAAAGATGAATAGATGAATACAGAAAGATGTTACAAGGTCCTTGATGACCTCCATTACTTCCGTCCCCGGTTTCCAGAACAATTCTGGAAGTGTCAGGTGGACGACAGATCATGCCTGCACATTTTGTGGTCATACTCACGCATTCTACCCTTTTAGGTCAAAATTACCCGCATAATTAAGGAGATGGCCGACCCTGACTTCCAGGCCACTGCTGCAGCTATATATCTTTATCATTCCCTTTTCCCCTACATGGCCTACAAGAAGTTCACCTAATTAAAACAGTGTACGACAATATATATGTCTCACTCAATGTATGCATATGTGTATTGAGTTACATGACTACCTTGTCTAATAAACTAAGGATTGAAGAAAAAAAAAAAAAAAGATAAAATAAATAATACTGGTAATAACACTAAATGACTTTAGGGGCTGATGAAACTCATTTGTCTGAACTTGAATTTACATAATACTATAAAGCTGGCTCGTAAACAATTTTCTTTATATTTCTGCATAAAATCCTAATAGTCTCTAATGTATATTATCTAACACCATACAGTAACAGACACATTCAAATATCTTATGTACACGCATGCTAACAACATATACTAATACACACACTATATGCGGACATACACACTCATGCTATCACCATATTAGCACTGGGTAACGCTATATAAAACTACACACGCTATCATAAATCTGGCACTACGATACAGTAGACTATACATTAACACATACAAACACTGATATGACAGAACACACTTACATACACGTCTCCCCTCGCACCATTGAGAGTCCGGCACCCTTTCCTTTCCTGCTCGGGTATGGATGCCTTAAGGCTTCCATGCAGGAAAGCATAGGGGGCCGTATTCACAATGACAGCCATGGCTATTTTTTACCCCCTTTGTCCCACAAAAAACACTGGATGCATTCTGTACTCCATATCGATGTATGTATATAGATCTTAGTTTAAACCTGAAACACCTAACATAACACGAAGACCAATTCAAACAGGGAATAGTCATACCTGGGCACTCTCCGGATTTGACACGGAGATTGCTGCCCCTCCGGTTCTCCGGGTCAAGACCAGAATCCTCCAGGTCATGGGAGCGGGGTCTTGACATGCCCCGTTCCCCCCACCCATTTTACCTTTAAATAGGGGTGTTTCCCGCTGACGTCAGCAGGACCGCCCACCGACGTCAGTGTGCAGTCCTGGCCGCATCTCGCAAGGGAAGGCTCCGGATAGCCGGAGCCGAGAAGCTCCCAGGTATGGGAATAATAAGTAAAAAGTAGAACTTTCTATCCATATATTTAAACAATTTTTTTTTTAATAACAATCTTTGAGAAATCACAAGAAAATCCTTTCCACACACACAAGGCAGGCATAGTGTATACAGCAACAAAAATACATTGGCCATCAAACTCTACGTATTATAAGCATTATTATACCTGGGAATGATGCAGGTTTCAGTCTCTAAGGTGAGATGATGTTCTTCTGGGTCTCTGCCAACCTGATGCAAAAATCATAATTGTGAGCATAGAAATAAATAATTTAAAACAGCTAATTATATATATATATATATATATATATATATATATATATTACACTCAGCAGACAACAATAGTAGAAATATAAACTTGATGCTATTGGTGATAAAACAAAAAATTCCAAAGATAAAACACCAACAGGATTATTTCCCAAGGAAACATTACACTGTATGACAAATCAATGAATAATCTTATGAGGGTTTCAGGTACTAAATCAGCAAGGAGACTGTTCCCCGATATACTGCCCCTCTACCACCTGCACTGCCCTGTGCCCCGATATACTGCCCCTCTACCACCTGCACTGCCCTGTGCCCCGATATACTGCCCCTCTACCACCTGCACTACCCTGTGCCCCGATATACTGCCCCTCTACCACCTGCACTACCCTGTGCCCCGATATACTGCCCCTCTACCACCTGCACTACCCTGTGCCCCGATATACTGCCCCTCTACCACCTGCACTACCCTGTGCCCCGATATACTGCCCCTCTACCACCTGCACTGCCCTGTGCCCCGATATACTGCCCCTCTACCACCTGCACTGCCCTGTGCCCCGATATACTGCCCCTCTACCACCTGCACTACCCTGTGCCCCGATATACTGCCCCTCTACCACCTGCACTACCCTGTGCCCCGATATACTGCCCCTCTACCACCTGCACTACCCTGTGCCCCGATATACTGCCCCTCTACCACCTGCACTACCCTGTGCCCCGATATACTGCCCCTCTACCACCTGCACTACCCTGTGCCCCGATATACTGCCCCTCTACCACCTGCACTGCCCTGTGCCCCGATATACTGCCCCTCTACCACCTGCACTACCCTGTGCCCCGATATACTGCCCCTCTACCACCTGCACTGCCCTGTGCCCCGATATACTGCCCCTCTACCACCTGCACTACCCTGTGCCCCGATATACTGCCCCTCTACCACCTGCACTACCCTGTGCCCCGATATACTGCCCCTCTACCACCTACACTACCTTGTGCCCTGATCTACTGCCCCTCTACCACCTGCACTACCCTGTGCCCCGATATACTGCCCCTCTACCACCTGCACTACCCTGTGCCCCGATATACTGCCCCTCTACCACCTGCACTACCCTGTGCCCCGATATACTGCCCCTCTACCACCTGCACTACCGTGTGCCCTGATCTACTGCCCCTCTACCACCTGCACTACCCTGTGCCTTGATCTACTGCCCCTCACTCCTCACATTCTCCATGTTTGCCCTCCTCTCCGGACACCTCCCTTTCCAAAATAACATGTTTATTAAACAAAAACGTCACTTCTCTGTTGGATTTTCACAAGGCTAGGAATTACCGGTTATGCTCTCTGGAAACCTCCCTTGGAGTTAAACTGTCACTCAAAACGGTAGCGCTACGGTCCGCAGTATACATTCTCCTGTGTCCTAGGTACTGGCCAATGATACGGGAGAGCGCTAGATAGAGTGGCAAAATCAGGACAGTTGGGAGGTTTGTTTGCTATTAACTAAACTGTCAGTTTATACAAAAAATGTTTGGTGTCCGCAGAAACACAAAACCGGGTTTTTCTAGATTAAATAGTTTTAAATTAAACGATGTAATGTTTCACATTTGATGCTTTACATTTAACACAAGCTCACTAATACCTTTTATTAAATAGGCTGAAGAAGCAGTGAATGTATTTGTGTTATTTAATGTGGTTTTGTACATACTTTTATTTTTTATATATTTGTTTATTGTTTTTCTCCCCTGCCTCATCATGTTGCCGTGTCTCACGCTTTCATGTTTTGTGAACTAATAATTGATTCTGCTTTAATGAAGTCATAACTCCCTTAGTTAGAAGTAGGCTGCACATTCTATTGCACACTCAGATAGCTTTTCGATGTGGATGTATCAGCATGAAGCTGTTCCTGATCGGTGTTATTATTTGGGTTCTTTTGGTTTTATCTGAGAGCTCAGAACATGGAGGTGAGTTTATCGGTTATTACAGATTATTTGGCATCAAGGGCTTTAGGGATGATTATGTACCGCAATGACTGTCATTATTAACTCTATGATTTATGGATGTTTTATAGTTTTACAGCTCATTCTATTATTAACTATTTAACCCACCTCCCCATTGTATTTAAAACAGGTTAATGCCTATAATTGACAAGTAGTTTTAAAACCAAATATATTTAATAATGTGTTATTCATACTAGATTATCCATATTGTGTAAATACCAATAAAGTTACATTTTACAGATTACAGGGACATCCTGTTTATTAAAAGACCTTTTGTTTTTATTTCAGTCTGTGGAAACAGACCCCTAGCGGAGGATTTCCGTGGCTCCCGCGTGGTGGGGGGAAAGGATGCGGAGCCCGGTAACTGGCCCTGGGCAGTGAGCATCCAGGAGGACGTTGACAACGAGTATTTTCATTTATGCGGCGGCGTTGTCCTCAATAATTTGTGGGTTCTCACAACTGCCCATTGCTTCAAAGATCGCGGCAAGTAAGTAAACAAAAAACAAACACGTCATACACTTAGGTCAATATGGGATTTATTAATGCCTGAAAAAGTAAATTCACTAATAAAATGTACTTTGGTTTATTCAGTGACTATCATACCTGGAGACTTGTGTTTGGCGCCAACCAACTTTCAGACATGGGGACAAAGGCTCAGATCAGAGCTATAAAAGAAAAGATTCAACACGAGAACTACAACCCGGAAACGGAGAGTAATGACATCACCTTGCTCAGGCTGAATAAGCCTCTGAAATTTGATGAATACACGCAGCCAGCGTGTCTCCCGGCCAAACAAGCCATTCTGGACAAAATGGACGAATGCTACATCGCAGGCTGGGGCGTCCTTAAAGAAGCCTGTAAGTATCCATAGACTTTATATATAAGAATAGACTCTCTCATTATCACTGTGTGCTTATCTTCCCCTATCAATGGATTGGGCCCTTGTGGCACCTTTCTGGACACTGGGGCCTGGTGGCCCCAATGTAAGCTTTAGAGCCAGGTCACTCCATTCTAAGGGTGATGGAAGGAGCATGGGGTGGGAGGGGGCACCAAGATTTCTGAGGCCAGCCCTGTATCTGATAACTCTTTTATTCATCAGCCACTGAAACATCGGACGTCCTCCAGGAAGCTCCTGTGAATTTAATTCCAGTGGAACGCTGCAACCGTCCAACCTGGTACAATGGAGCTTTGGGTGACTACAACTTGTGTGCCGGATATGAACAGGGTGGTATCGACAGTTGCCAGGTAAGCCCATTATTGTCCTCATTCCCTTCTAACTCACGGATGATACATTGTTAATGTTTTTAACATCATGTACAGTTGTAGTAATTATTAATTAAATGCTTTCTTTTCTTGATTCACACAGGGTGACAGTGGAGGACCTCTGATGTGTAAAAAAAGCAAAGCTAAGTTCTTCACCGTAGTTGGCATAACCAGCTGGGGCTCCGGCTGTGGCCAGAAGCAAAACCCTGGAGTTTACACCTCTACCCAGTATTACCTCGAGTGGATCTCTAAACACATGTCCGAGGACATGAAGCCTGCATCCAAATCTTTGAAGATGAAGGCTGTGAAAAAAATCTGGCCTAAATTAGCTGAGAAAATCAGCAAAGCTGGCAAGAAAGACCATTAATTTTTGGGTGCTCTGGAAGTAGAAGAATCAAATCTGAACCATCTCTTCACCAGAGGATTATTATTACATGTCAGCAATGTGTAGCTTAGAATGATAAGATTAATAAATAGAAATGCATGAATAAGCCGTGTACTTGTGATGAACATGGAATGTTGTGGATGTGTATTGTTAGGATTGGCTAGTGTGAATACAAACATGTATTTTGTGTGTATGACGAACTAAGGTATTTAATACAAATATTCATATAAACTGTTAAATTAAATTTGTATAATTTGTATTGCAGTTTAGTCGATCGTGCCCTGCTGCTGCTAAAACTATATTGAATTTTCTTTGATATTTAAACATCACCAGAATTAATAATCTACCAAACCAAGCAGGTTATTGAGGGATATTTGCTTTATTGTACAGATTTGTGAATTCTGTGTGTGTGAGATGGGAAAAAAAGAGAAGATTTCAAAATCAGAGGCATCTAATGTTCAGGGTTAATGAACATACAGTATGTAGACAACCTCTATCGGCAGCAAACTCACAAAAGATGGAGAGTTCTGGGTAGGATACCCCGGGAAGTTCACGGTTAGACTCCTTGCCAACTACCACTAACTTTCCACCCCTCACAGCCCCTGAATTTTCAATGAGTTTAATCTCTTGAATGGGCAGATGTCGCACTCAAGTCCTGCTTACTTCCAACCTGTTCAATTATATTTGGTGCTAGCCTTTCCATAATACACAGCTACCTCTACCCCTATCTGGGGGCAGGCATTATACTTTAATTTATCTGATTATACCACTGGTTCAAGTAGTTCTTTTGAAGAGCCGCACCTTACCAAGTCCCGCATCTTCCATACAGACTGGCACAGGCTCACTACATTTAAGAAGAACATTTCCAAAATTGCTTGGGATTGTTCTTTGTCATTTTTGCAATTGGATTAAAGAATGGAATCTGTAGGTGGTTTTTTTTTTTAAATTTTTTATGTAATCGGCCACATTAAGTGGAAACTAGCATCATAACCTTCCCTTAATGTTTCCAACAGTGTACCTTCTAACCTCATGGATATTACCAATCCAACCCTGTCAATCAACGCAGTCTATGGACAATTGCTTATGTATAGGTTGACCCATGCATTCTTTCTCAAACCCCCAAAAGAAGCCTTCTGAAGTTGTCAAAGTTGTGATTCAAAGTATATTTTGCAGTAATAGGAAACATGGGTTCAATAGACAGAAAATAGCCGAAACGTTAAACCGATGTTTACCTAAATGTCCACCTTAATTACAGCACCAATGTTGACCTGATCTGCATAAATTATTCTTCTTCTTCAGTTCATAAGAGGTGCGAAAAGTGATATGACATCATATATGATTTCCGAACTAAAGGTTTTATAAAGTACATGGAGGAGATTAACTATCATGAAGGCATGGAACATCATGAAGAAAGCAGCGATGTCTGTTTCTGTGCACACAGATATCCAGCCGTTTCTATGCCGGAAGTCCTGCGTGATCTCTTCATCAAGCAAAACTTCCTATATGAATGAACATGAGTAGTGAGTTCCACTGATCAAGGACCGATCTGTAGCATCGGTAAAGAACAAATAACCCTGTGAGAGTACACACACACACATATATATATATATATATATATGTGTGTGTGTGTGTGTACTCTCACAGGGTTATTTGTTCTTTACTGATGCTACAGATCGGTATATATTCCTCTTGAACTCTCAACAATACCTGAAAGGATCGTGACCAGGGTGCCTCCTCTGTGGCTCTGCCAGAGGAGCTGGATGGGGAGATCAAAAGATATCCCTTCGCCAGGTCTCTCTCGGCAGCGGCAGACAGACAGCCTCTCGTGCAGCCTGCAAGTATACGGAAGTCAGGCGAATGGGGGTCACATTACCCCGGCAGCGGTAAGTCCTGTGGTTGGAATCAGGGGTGCTAGGGTTGGTCTTTGGGGTGTGCAACTTATCATCTATGCCTGCAATTTAGGGGGTCAATGCATTTTTATTTGATCTATACTGCTGACTTTGCATTATCACACACACCTCCACTGGCCCGGAAAATCAGAACAGTCCTGCTTAAACAAGGACTGTTGGGAGATATGAAACCCCCAATCAAGTGTCTTGATTCTGGAAATGCTATATATTTATGGGTTAAGCAATATATAGCCATAGATATACACAGGTGCTTTTAAATAGTATATGCTGGGTGTGCGCCAATTCTTGCTTTGTTGTATGTACATGTCGGTCATCAATTACTGGACAAATCTTAGAAGATATGCATTGCTGTTTCAAAGCCTTGAGTTTTTACAGTTAGTAATTGTATAGTTTGTAATTGCAATACCAAAGAACACATGAATAATATGCAAAATGATTTATTTCTGGAAAGCAGACTACATAGTGTATTTTACTGAGTCCATCAACAGCTGCCAAAGCTAGCCATAATTATTCACTTTCTGCGGGTTACTCAGTATTTTGTGTAGTTTATGGGCAACTGCAGCCGAGTAATGTGGCAGGAGACCCAGTGGAGGTCTCTTCAGACTCCGCAAGTCCCTGACACCCAGTGATTATGTGACCAGCAAGAAATCCCCAACTTCCATACAGATATTTAAATGCGATCACTATTCAATATAACATACATTTGAAATGACAGCTCGAGGTCACACATTTCGCTCCCTGCCGTCAGAAGGGAGGATAGCCGGTACATCCTTAAGAGGTAAACACATTTTTCAAAAACGTAAAAAACCCACTTACCTGATGTAGAAACTGTAACGCTGCAGCTGCCCTTCTCTTCTGTGATCTGAAGATTCATGCCACTCCACTGATTCAGCCTGGGATTAGAAAGTATCAGTCAGTAAAATGTTAGCAAAGAGGGCATAAACAAATTTGCTTGGACCATTACATAAAGCATTTTTTGTCCCCACAAAGCTGCATGAATGTTATGGCAGGTAGCTGTATATCCAATTAAAATTGCGTCTGTCCTGGGATAAAAATACTGCCTATGCACAGGGCATTACACTGTTTATAGGCTGCATTGTGTTTTAACTGCGTATGTCTAAGACACACACAGCCTAAATGCTTGTAACTGAGCTCCAAACTACCCAGTTTCTGCGCTGGCTAGCCTAGAGCTCAATGCCGCAGGGTCATCCAGGGGTCCAGGAAGGAAATGTTGGTGAGTGACCAAACATACAACATATCTGTCAGACAGGACAGAGTAACTGCTGCTTCACCAGCACACAAAAGCATAACACATGTCCATTAATACACCCATGCATACACAAATATGTACACAGAAGCACAACTCCATACATTCATACACAGACATTCACACACATACGTAGACTTAGACACGTGCCTTCACACAGACATGCATGCAGAATGCACCATCGACAAGTGTTTTGTTTCTGCTGTGCAATGCATGCAAATGTATACCTGGCACAGCAGCAAGTGAGGGGCCTTGTTACGACAGGCCCTGGGGCAAATGCCCCTTTCACATTGTTAATATGCCTCTGTTAATATGGTTTGGTGGAGTCCCAAAACAGCCTGAGACAGTTTATACCAATTCTTAAGGATTAATAAAGCAAACCAATATTTGTTAATTGCTGCAGTGCAATGTATGCATTGGTCTGCACTGCAGAGCTGAAATACAGTTGTACTGGGTGAGGTGGAGGCCTTTGTGTCCTTAATAAAATCATGACTTTACGTCATGAGACTAGTAAAATCTTAGAATTTTATTAAGGACACGGAGGCTCCTATTATAGTGCAATTTCAAAGCTGATCAACCAAACGTTCAGAAAAATGATGGATAGGGCGAAGATAGAATTCCCGAAATGTAGTGTCAGAAGACCAGTCCGCAGCCTTCAAAATATCCTCTATACGACAACCAAGGACCGCAGCTTTGGATGCCAAAGAACTCCTAACAGAGTGTGGAGAAAAGATGGAAGTATCAATGCCTGCCCGATGTAAAATCCACTTCAACCACCTGGAAAGCGTGGAAGAAGAAACAGAAGCATGAGGCCGTCTAAAAGAAATAAACAAGGGAAGAGATAAGGGATCCCTAAGATCCCGAGTGCGGTTCTCATATTCCCGAAGACAAAGAACAGGACAGAGGAGAGGACGAAGAGGAAAGGACGGATAAAAAACAGTTTTTTTATATTGGTCTTAGTCCTCCTAGAAATATCGAACAAAACACCATCTGGACGGTAGACCTTAGCAGAAAAATCCAAGGCCCTGACATCAGACACCCTTTTTCAAGAAAGGACGCAAAGTAAAAGTAAAAGTTTTGCCGATAACTCCTTAAGAGAAAGCTCATGATTAGCAGACCAAGCCTCTAGGAAACGAAGAACAACATTAACGTCCCATGTAGAGGAGTAACAGGGCACAGGGGGTCTGGAAAAACGGATACCCTTGAGTAACCTGCATACCAAAGGACGTTGGCCAATAGGAACCCCATCAAGAGGAGAGTGGCCAGCTGAAATGGCCAAGCGATACAAATTAACCGTACGATACGCTTTGTTGTCATGAAAGAGATCCGTAAGGAAAGACAGGACCATATTCAAAGGGGCCGAAACGGGATCCAATGACCTGCCCAGGCACCAGCGAGACCAGGATCGCCATGCTGAAGTATAGGCTCGCCTAGTACCCGGGGCCCATGCATCGGCCAGGAGGGGGAGAGTTCGTTGTGAAACACCCTCGACAGACCAGGGTCCCCGGAAACAAGCCAAGCTACCAACTGAAGCTTGTTCAGAAGAATCAGTTCGTGGGGGCGAAAGTCGGGGTCGAGGAGCAGGTCCCGGAAGGAAGGGATAGGCCTGGGAAAATCCGTCGAAGTTTCCAACTGTTTGGGAAACCAATGTTGAGATTTCCACAGCGGAGTTATCAAAACGAGGGATGTCTGGAACCGTATCATATGCAGAATCGTCCGCGCAATCATGCTGAAAGGTGGGAACGTGTAGAGTAGGGCCTTCGGAGAAATGCGTCCGTGGCAATCGCCTCTGGATCTCATCTCCAACTGAAGAACCTTGGCAGTTGCGAGTTCAGGCGAAACGTGAACAAGTCGATCATCATCGGACCCCATAGACATTGAAGTTTGGAAAAGACAGAAGGATGAAGGCGCCAATCTCCTGAATCCCTGAGAAAACGCGAATTCCAATCCGCTGTGATGTTGGAAAGACCGGGAATGTGAACAGCGGTCACGGAAATTCCATGAAGAAGACAGTATCTCCAGAAATCTCTTGCGAGACATGCCAACAGTTTGGATTTGGTGCCCCCAAGATGGTTGATATACCGCACCTCTGCTACGTGGTCCAGCTTGAGAAGGACGGAACAGGAGGCCCTGGGAGGTGCTAGACTCCGGATGGCAAAAGAGCCGGCTAACAGTTCCAGGCAGTTGATGTGAAGAAGGGATTCTTCTGAGGACCATCTGCCGCCTGTAGATATAGTCCCGTAGCGCGCTCCCCAACCATGTAAGCTTGCGTCCGATTCTATAACCATGTCTGGAGTGGTGCCGAAGATGGCCCTGCCATTCCAAGCTTCCATGTGGGACAACCACCACATCAGCCCGTCTATGGATTCGGCGTCGAGAGAAATACAATTTTCGTATGAGGGAACCGAAGATAGTGAAGAAGTTCGTAACCTTTGCAGCGCCCGGTAGTGAAGGGGGCTTGGGAATATGGCATGAATGGAAAAGGACAATAGCCCTATCATCCTCGCAATCTGATGCACGGTCACCGTCTCCAAGCGCAGCAATCGCCTGATCTCCTTCTTGATTGCCACGATCTTGGATTGTGGAAGGAAAAGAGACTGTCGAACTGAGTCTATCCAAAATCCCAGAAATTCCATAGTCTGTGAAGGAGCGAAGCATGATTTTTCTCCATTTATGAGAAAACCCAGGGACTGGAGAAGGTGAAGAGCCCAACCGAGGTGTGATTGGAGGAGCGAATGGGATTGAGCTAGAATGAGGATGTCGTCCAGGTAGATTATGAGACGTACTCCCCGAGAACGAAGGAATGCCACTACCGGTTTCATGACCTTCGTAAAGCACCACGGGGCCGATGAAAGACCGAAAGGAAGACAGGTAAACCTCCACTTCTGACCTTCCCAAATGAACTGAAGGAAGTTCTGGTGAGAGTCTGCGATCAGGATCGTGAAATACGCGTCTTGAAGATCCAGCTTCACCATCCAATCTTCCGGTAACAAGAGGTCCCGGAGACAATGGATCCCTTCCATTTTGAAGTGGTGATACAACACAAACGCATTGAGGGGTCGGAGATTGATGACCGGACGGGAACCCCCTCCTTTCTTTGGAACCAGGAAGAGAGAACTGACAAACCCCGGAACGAGCATGGAGGTTGGTAAAATAGCCCCTTTTTGATAAAGCGACCTTACCTCGTCTGAAATCAGGTGGCTCTGAAGTAGTGGAAACCTTGGGGAAGGAGGAAGTCGAGCCTGTCTAGGAGAAACAGTTAGTTCTAACTGATAACCCTTGACCGTATTCAACACCCAAGCTTCTGAGGTAATTAAAGCCCAAACGTGGGCAAAAGCCACTCGTGGGAGGGAGAGAAGGGGAGGAGGGACTTGCCGTAAGGGCGTCTAGATGAAAAGTACCCTCTGGAACCTCTGGTGGATGCAGGGCGACCTCTGGAAGGAAAGAAGGTCGCGATCTTTGTTCAGGGAGAGCTGGACGTTGAGAGAAGAAGCCCCTGCTTCGTCCGGCCCCTGCAAAAACTCTTGGGCAAAAACTCTTTTCATAGAGGACTGAGCCTTATCGAGGGCAGTAAAGGTCTTTACAAATGAGCCAACATTCTTAACAAACGAGTCCCCAAATAATAGGCCTTTGGCCGAAGGACCCGGCTCCTGAGTAGCCATATTGACCAATTTGGGCTCAATTTTAATCAGGATGGACTTGCGTCTCTCAGCACAGAGAGCTGAATGAGCGTTGCCTGTCAAACAAACCAAACGTTGAAGCCAGCCCAGAGCCTCATCAAAATCAAATGTGTCAGGAGAAGCTTTCCCCGCTACAAGCAACTCGAATAGTTTGGTGATGGAACATTGTAGCATCCAGCAGAGACTGGAAATCCTCTGATGACAGAGGCTGAGCATCATCAGCATGATCCCTAATGGATGAACCTGCAGCCCCAGCAGGAGCAGCCTGGTCACCAAAATGATCCATGAGATATAATAAAAAATGGGAAACCACTAGAAAATACCGGCTGAGAAAAGAAACAATGGGTTGATTAACCCGAGAGGAAAACACCTGACTAGAAACGAAGGAGCTGAGACGTCTGCCGGCGAAGAGCACACAGCTGGAATCGCGGGAATCCAGTAACACGCGCGCAAACAAAGATGGCCGCCACACCAGTCAGGGTGCATGCGCGCACCGGACTCGCCGGCTGACAGCGAAGCCGGTGACACGGAAGCTCCGAGAAGAGCACCGCAACGTGGGCAAAAAAAACGGAGGAGCCAGAAAAGCAATGAGGGAACTGAAAAACGGCAGAAACCGTCATGAGCAGAACACACAAATAAGATGGGAAGGTCGGGTACATGGCGGGAAGGCACAAAAACATACAATAACAACGACAGTAAATATAATGTGATATGAGAACAGAAAAAATATGCATTTAATAACACTGAGAAAAATGGTAGAGCAAAGGAATACTCAACTCAAGAGGAAGTGCAGCAGTATATCACGCCCTTTGATGTACCTGGATCTATTGCTGATTGGCTGACCTGTCTATATATATCTTTATATATGTTTTTTCTCTTCTGATAACTACTTCCTGTATTTTTTGCTGCTGAGGGAGTAGTAATAAAGAAAGAGAATGCACTATAATACTCGCCTCCGTGTCCTTAATAAAATCAACGATGGCATGGTTAGTGTCCTACTTCTTGTCATGTGACACAATCGTAGTCACATGATAGTCTGTGAGATTGAGAGCTGCATGCCTGACTGCCGGTAAAGAAAATTCACTACTCTTAATTTCGACCTTCTTTTAAAAACACCGCTCATTGCTCATCTGGTGGCTTTTCACCATAGATGTGCAATGCTGAGGATTTGCGCAAAGATATTAGTCAGGGAGCTACCGTTCCTGTGCCCCAAGTACATTTAGCCAATGCATTATGGTTAATAAAAACAAAAAAGCAGCGCTCCCTTAGCATTAGCAGCAGGATAGAGTTCCAGGCAATGGAAACAATGGAAACAATGTACAAAAAGCACCGTGATCTCTAAAAACACCGTATTTGCCCGATTATAAGACAAGGCTTTTTCCAGAGCAAATGCTCTGAAAAATACCCCTCGTCTTATTATCAGGTCGTCTTATGATCAGACCTCAACTAGGTCTGACTATGAGACTAACATCCAGATCCAATGCAGCGATGCCTGGATCCTCCTGTGTTATGCCCCCCAACTTACCGGTGCTTCTGAGTCCCCGGACTGCCCGGACTAAGCACCAGGGGAATCAGATGCAGGGGACCTGGATCCTCCTGTGTTATGCCCCCCCCCCAATTTACCGGTGCTTCTGAGTCCCCGGTGCTTAGTCCGGGCAGCGTGTAGAGCTCTAGGCGATTCGCGTAGACAACTTAACATAGAAACATAGAAAGTGACGGCAGATAAGAGCCAGAAGGCCCATCCAGTCTGCCCAACCTCTGAGTACTCTCCTTTAGTACTTGCCCTTATCCTATATCTAGCTTGGCATTATGCCTATCCCATGCTTGCTTAAATGACTTTACTGTATTAACATCTACCACTTCCACTGGGAGGCTATTCCATGCGTCCACTACCCTTTCCGTAAAGTAATATTTTCTGATGTTACCATTAAACCTTTGCCCCTCTAGTTTATGCTTGTGTCCTCTTGTTGCGGTTTTATTTCTTCTTTTAAATAAACTTTCTTCCTTTACTTTGTTGATTCCCTTTAAGTATTTAAATGTTTCTATCATATCCCCCCTGTCCCGTCTTTTTTCCAGGCTATATAGGTTAAGATCCTTTAACCTGTCCTGGTAAGGTTTATTTTGTAATCCATAAACCATTTTAGTAGCCCTTCTCTGCACTTTCTCCAACATATCTATATCCTTCTGGAGATACGGTCTCCAGTACTGTACACAATACTCCAAGTGAGGTCTCACCAGTGATCTGTACAGCGGCATGAGCACTTCCCTCTTCCTACTGCTAATACCTCTCCCTATACAACCAAGCATTCTGCTAGCATTACCTGCTGCTCTACTGCATTGTCTACCTACCTTTAAATCCTCAGAAATAATTACCCCTAAATCCCTTTCCTCACACGTTGAGGTTAGGACAGTACCAAATAGTCTATACTCTGCCCTTGGGTTTTTATGCCACAGGTGCATTACTTTGCATTTATCCACGTTAAATGCCAATTGCCACAGCTCTGACCATTTTTCCAGCTTACCTAGATCGTTTGCCATTTGGCTTCTTCCTCCAGGAACATCAACCCTGTTGCAAATTTTTGTGTCGTCGGCAAATAAACATACCTTTCCAT
The DNA here is from genome assembly GCF_027358695.1 of Spea bombifrons. Classification (NCBI taxonomy): domain Eukaryota; kingdom Metazoa; phylum Chordata; class Amphibia; order Anura; family Pelobatidae; genus Spea; species Spea bombifrons. The sequence continues at coordinate 98,890,382 of NC_071090.1, forward strand.
CAACACCATCTGCAATATCACTAATGAAAATATTAAAGAGAATGGGTCCAAGTACAGATCCCTGAGGTATCCCACTGGTAACAAGACCTTGTTCTGAATATACGCCATTGACTACAACCCTCTGTTTTCTGTCACTCAGCCACTCCTTAATCCATTCAACAACATTGGGATCTAAACCCAGAGGTTGCAGTTTATTTATAAGTCTTCTATGTGGGACAGTGTCAAAGGCCTTACTGAAATCCAGATACGCAATGTCTACTGCACCACCTTGATCAATTACTTTAGTCACCCAATCAAAAAAATCAATAAGATTTGTTTGGCAAGATCTTCCTGAGGAAAACCCATGTTGTTTTTGATCTTGAAAGCCATGTGACTTCAGATGTTCAACAATCCTTTCCTTTAACATGGTTTCCATTAATTTTCCCACTACAGATGTAAGACTAACTGGCCTGTAGTTGCCCGACTCCTCCCTACTGCCTTTTTTGTGTATAGGCACAACATTCGCTACTTTCCAATCCCCAGGGACAACTCCCGTTACCAATGATTCGTTAAATATATCAGTTAACGGTTTTGCTAGTACACCCCCAAGCTCTTTTAATAACTTGGGGTGTATCCCATCAGGCCCCATCGACTTATTTGTCTTTACCTTAGACAACTGAAGTAAAACCTCCGCCTCGATAAACTCACATATTTCAAATGATTCAGTCTTTTTTCCCAACTGAGGTCCCATTCCTTCATTCTCATCTGTAAAAACTGAACAGAAATATTCATTGAGGCAGTCAGCTAAACCTTTATCCTCTTCTACATATATGCCTTTTGTTTTTAGTCTAACTAATCCTTGTTTAACTTTCCTTTTCTCATTTATATATCTAAAAAATGTTTTATCTCCATTTTTTACTGATAGGGCAATTCGCTCTTCTGCCTGTGATTTGGCAGTTTTTATAACTTTCTTTGCCTCTTTCTGCCTAATTTTATAGATCTGTCTATCTTCCTCACTTTGGGTATTTTTGTATCTACTAAAGGCTAACTTCTTGTCTTTCACGATTTTGGCCACTTCTGCAGAGTACCACAGCGGTTTCCTTAATTTTTTACTCTTACTGACCAACCTAATACAATTTTCTGTTATCTTCGATAAAACAGCTTTTACAAAATCCCATTTCTCCTGAACACCATTTAAATTGTCCCAGTCTGATAATGACTCCTCTATACATTTTCTCATTTTAGAAAAGTCAGCTTTTCTAAAATCTAAAACTTTTGTTTTTGTGTGGTGTGACTCAGTCACTGTTTGTATATTAAACCACACAGACTGATGATCACTAGATCCCAAACTTTCACCTACAGAAATATCTGTTAACAAATCTCCATTTGTGAACACTAAATCCAATGTGGCCTCCTTACGAGTTGGTTCCTCAACCACCTGTTTTAAAGATAATCCCAATAAGGAGTTTAGAATATCCGCACTCCTGGTACAACCAGCTACTTTCGTTTTCCAGTTCACATCAGGGAGATTAAAGTCACCCATGATTATAACATCCCCCTTCACTGTCATTTTAGCTATTTCCTCCACTAGTAGATTATCGAGTTCTTCTACTTGTCCTGGGGGTCTATAAATCACACCTATGCGAGTTACTTTACTTTTGCCAAATTGTACTGTAACCCAAACCGACTCTAAGTTCTCTTCACCAACTTGTATTAAGTTAGATTTTATGTTATTTTTCACATATAGGGCCACCCCTCCCCCTTTCCTGCCCTTTCTATCTTTTCTATATAAAGAGTACCCCGGTATTGATATGTCCCAGTCATTTTTCTCATTATACCATGTCTCAGTAACAGCCACTATATCAACATTCTCAGTTGCCACAACTGTTACAAGTTCATGGATCTTATTCCCTAAACTGCGAGCATTTGTAGACATGACCTTCAGCTTGTCATTTAACACCGATGCTGAAATCACTTTCTGTCCTTGCTTTGGGGGGCAAAACATATGCTTCTCCCTATTATCTTTATAGACCAAGCCCCCAGATCCACCCACCTGGTTACTAAGTAAATCGCCTTCCCTTTCTATACTGTCTAACCCGGTATTTATTCCCTCCCCCCCCCCATTCCTAGTTTAAAATCTCCTCCAACCGTCTAACCATTCTCTCCCCAAGCACATTGGACCCTCTTGCATTTAGGTGCAATCCATCACGACTATAGAGATCGTACCCCAAAGCAAAATCAGCCCAGTGCTCTAAGAACCCAAAGCCCTCCTTCTTACACCAAGACTTCAGCCATGCATTTAGCTGCCTAATCTCCCGCTGCCTTTCTGGTGTAGCGAATGGCACAGGTAGTATCTCTGAGAATACTACCTTGGAGGTCCTTTTCTTAATCTTACTACCCAAGTCCCTAAAATTATCTTTTAGGACACTCCATCTTCCTCTTACTATGTCATTGGTGCCAATGTGCACCAAGACAGCTGGATCCTCACCAGCCCCTCCCAATAATCTATCCACTCTGTCCGCAACATGCCGAACCCGGGCACCCGGGAGACAGCAAACCATTCGGTTGCTGCGATCAGAGCTACAGATTACCCTGTCTGTTTTCCTGATTATTGAATCCCCTACCACCACAACCTGCCTGGGCTTTCCTTCCTTTCGGATCCCCTGCACATTGGATGAGCTGCTCTCCCGGCTGTTAGGGAGAACAGCTTTTTCCGCAAAGCCTACCTCTGAGTCTGCCTCCCCAACATGCTCACTTAAAAGGGCAAATTTGTTGGGAGGGAGAGACTCTGGGCTGGCTTGCCTCTTCCTCTTCCCTTCCCCACTGCAACCACGTCTTACTGTCACCCAGCTATGTGCCTGACTCCCTTCTGACTGATCTCCTCCCTCATTGCTAGGGGCCCCATCTAAACTTTGCTCAGTGAGCAACAGACTCCTCTCAAGGTTGTCAATCTCTCTCAGTGTTTCAATGTGCCTCTTCAGAGCACCAACCTCAGCTTCCAGAGAGACCAATTGATCACACTTACCACAGCGATACGGACCCAGGAACTGCTGTTCCAAGCATGCATACATATGGCATGATGTGCACTGAGTGAAATCTCCAAGCTTGCTCATTCTTTATAAAGGGACGCGAGTACAGAATTTAAACAGTTGCTTTATGTCACTTACCCTCCTTGCTCTTGCACTCTTGTGTTGCACTAACTGCTGTGGTGCACAAACTGGTCACTTACAGAAAGCAAGTCACTTAGAAAATGCAAGCCCCTTACAGTGAGCAAGCTCTGTGAGTTTAACCACTTCCTTATATACAGAGCAACACAGTTAATTGATTATAAACCCCACCCTTAACTAATTACACTATAGAAAATGGGAGAGAAAAAAAAACCAAACAGTTAATGCAAAACACAGTTTTTTTTGTTTTTTTTTTTGTTTTTTTACCACAAACCCTTCAACCCTCTTGTTGCTGGTTGAGATACAAACCCACTGTTGGTATACTTATAATACCACTTCTCTGCCGCTGCTGTGGTGCACAAACTGGTCACTTACAGAAAGCAAGTCACTTAGAAAATGCAAGCCCCTTACAGTGAGCCCGCTTGAATGGCCTAGAGCTCTACACGCTGCCCGGACTAAGCACGGGGGACTCAGATGCAGGGGACCTGGATCCTCCTGTGTTATGCCCCCCCAACTTATCAGTGCTTCTGAGTCCACGGTGCTTAGTCCGGGCAGCGTTTAGAGCTCTACGCGATTCAAGCGGAAGTTGTCTACGCGAATCGCGTAGAGCTCTACACGCTGCCTGGACTAAGCACGGGGGACTCAGAAGCACCGGTAAGTTTGGAGGAGGGAGGGGGAGGGAGTGTTAAATGGGGGGCATAAGGCATTTCTGGAGGCAGAGTGCTCTGTGAAATTGCCTTTTAACCCCCTTAATGCCACTCTGCCTCCAGAAATGCCTTTTAACCCTCTATAGGCCACTCTGCCTCCTGAAATGCCTTATACCTCCCTATATGCCACTCTGCCCCATAATATGCCTTTTAACCCCCCAAATGCCTGAGTGGCATATAGGGGTATAAGGCAATTCTGGAGGCAGAGTGGCACATAGGGGGTCAAAAGGCATATCATGGGGCACAGTGGCATATAGAGGGTTAAAAGGCATATCATGGGGCACAGTGGCATTTAGAGGGTTAAAAGGCATATCATGGGGCACAGTAGCATTTAGAGGGTATAAGGCATTTCTGGGGCAGAGTGGCAAGCCTAGGGGCAGATGTGCATAACTGGGGGGGCAGGTTGAAAAAAAGGAAATAAAAACAAAATATTTTTCTCAATCATAGCTTTTATTAACAAACAATAGTTCACAGAGTTTACATGAATTAACATTTACTGGTAAAACTTTTTTCCTATAGGGTCGTCTTATATTCAGGCTTTTTCTTTTTTTCAGAAATTAATATTCAGATTTTGGGGGGTCGTCTTATAATCGAGCAAATACAGTACTGCACTTTGCTATACAAAAGAGTGTGTGTGAAGGTAATATAGATAAATATATAGATACAAATACTATATAATTATGTATGTTTTTATTCAACATAACAAAATCTACCAAAAAACATAAAAAGGGTTTACATCACATTACTTTCATTCATAAAGTTTTTAGATAAAACACCCACACACTCCAAATTCCACCTTGTGTTCCGTGCTCAACCAGCCCAACGTCAACGTCTATGTTTATAAGGGTTAGCTTTGATATGATCTACTCTGTATTTTAAGAGAATATGTGAGACGTCAGCGTGAATAAAATTGCAAGCATTTTCTCGTTTCAACACGTATTTCTAGATATATTGCAAAGTGAAGACGGAAACAAATGCTGTTAATTGTGCTCGCTGCACAGGTTGTGCCTTCCAGCTGGCAGACCCATATCAATATAGTGACACCTTATAGCATGGAAGAGTGTAGGAGTTTTCCCCATTTGCGAAGGCGTGTCAGCGTATAAAAACAAGCATGAGCCCATTCCAGTCTATCCGGACAAACGAAACCGTCATTGTGAAATGAGCCCTCGTCTGCATCCAGAATGACACTTACTTAGATCCAGGAAGCGGTGACAAAAAGATACCGTTAATAAACGTGTTCAATAAAATTAAAACAGTGTACGTTCACAGATTACGTGATAAATTTAATAATAGGCATCTCTTTACCTAATGTATCAGTTTGTCTTAGTCGTGTCATATGTATTGTATGAAGCGCTGCGTAAACGCTATAATAATAATAATAATGTGTGTTAGTGTGTCTTGGTGTGTGTTAGTATGTCTGGGTGTGCGTTAGTGTGAATGCCTGCTTATATTTACATTGTCAGTTTGCACAAGTAACACATTTTTCATGATTTCAATTTCGAGGGTCAGCTTATATGTGGATGGGCTACCCGCAGGTGTACACGGTAGTACAAATGTTTGTTTCATATCCGAAAACAATTGGATATGACGCGGTTTAGCTTTCTGTGCAGAGGTTGATCCCCAGCAGACTTCTTGGGCAAGAAAATAATTGAGAATTTGGACAAACTTACAAAGTAAAGCAAGAATTCAGCTCATACCCAGCAAATACCACTCTACGGCATAAATATTGGAGATTCTGTTGTAAATATATATATACACACACACTTACAATAAATACAGAAAGGGGGGCATTGCCTAAAAAGTATAAAAGGCAGGTTCTGACCAAACCTGGTACACAGGTGCCTCACTAATGGTGTCCAGAGAAGGCTTTCAATTGCTTACCAGAGGTGTCGTGCAACGAAATGCAGTTTGACTACAAAATACAAACTGCAGAACATTATATCAGTGCTAATGAGGCATCGCAAAGCATGTATTCAGCCTACTAATAATTTGCATTAATCTTTATTAATTTAAATTAAAATGGGTCGTACCTTCTTGTGCAGCCTTTTCCGTGTCAGGGAAGGAATAATCTTTTAACAGTGGGAGACTGAGGCCATAAAAGCTTTGCATGGCAGAGGGATACGTGTATACAAAGAGTTATTGCACATCATTGTAGGGGTTTAACATTTGTCCTATACTCCCCCAGAAACACATACTGATTTACCGTGGTGAATGGAGGCTTTGCAGGTAAGTTACGGGGAGAAGGGAGGTGAAACCTATGGGTGTCTCCCAGAAAGTCGAGCGTTTCTCAATTCCTCCCGTTGCTACATCATCTGGGAATCCACACTTTAATATTCAGATCACACACCCCAGATTTTGTTATTTTTTGGAAAGACGTACATGCACAAGGTTTCCTTTGTACAGGTAAGATCTCATTATAGAAAATGAAGCTTATTCAATGTATTTATTATTATTATTTATTATGTTTTTTTCCAACGCCTTCACATTCTGCATGACAGGATAGGTTTTTAGACGTATGAAGGTGTTAGCTGTCACTTGTATGTGTCACATCTCTAACAAATCAATTCTACTTTCCCCTCTCAAGCCTCTCAGAGTCTGCCTTCCAGGTGCAGTCTCTACAGCTTCAGGCTATAGTTGTTCCTGCCGTTCTAGGAATTTACCCCGATTTCCAGCAAAAGCCGGATATATAAGAGAGGACAGTATAGTGCAGGTGCGTCCTTTCATTGTCTCCTTTACAAGTACTGACAGGCACCAGTGAGCTTAAAACCGGAGTCAAGCAGAGCCTCATGTGTGAGTCATGAAGTCTTACCGAGTCTGTGACTTGGACACCCCATGGACGTGGAGACTACACAAGTGTTCTTCATAACAAAAGTACGCAGAAGAGGTCGAGAGAGACCAAGCGTTACTGGATCCCATTTAATTGCTATTAACTTATATAATTTTCATGCCTTACCCTGTCCGTCTCAGTCACCTTATAGAGACAGAGAGTAAAGCATATAAAGTTCACGATCGCACGATTTGTAGTGACAGGGGAAGAACACAGAGCATATTAGTGGTGGTTGCTTTTGGAATGTAGACCTCAACTTCGACTCCCTCACGACCACCTTGTAACATATTAAAGTAGACAGCTGCCATATGATGTTAGAGTAGTTTGTTTCAAGACATTGCAAAGTGGTAAGACAGGTGCATGATCCTGCCCGGCCCCACTTCTAACAAACCTTCCTTTCCCCAACAAAGATATCTCACTTTGGACATCTGAAATATTAGGGGTGAGCTAGAGGGTTTATTGTTTAAACAGTAAACTGGCCCATTTAATATACTATGCTCTACCCAGGGCCATCATCCTTCTAAATGCATCACAGGTGTATGACATCATCACTAATGTTTAGGAGATGGGGTGGCTGTTGCGGAGGCTGGTGCTGGGGACACTACTCTGCGCCAGCACCCAACATAATACCAATATAATATATATCCATAGGATTTACCGGAAAACTACGTTTCTATGTGTTGGCTAACTTGTCTGTAAGAATGCTAGACCTGACCCTGCCTAATGCATAGTTCAATCAGTTAACCGAAGCTCATCGGGGGTTGACCTTTCATAATCTAATAAAACCCATTCTACTCCTCGTAGTATTCTGGTCCTCATGAGTGTCTGCACACTTTTGTTACGAGTCAAGCTTAACATGACAAGCTGAGTCTGGGGCTCTGGCTCAGCCCCCATATGGTCCGTGCTGCCCACCTCGAAGATAGAGTACCTAAACGAAAAAGTAGAACATATTGGAGGTGGAGAGAAGTATGATGTTAGACACAGAAATTCGTGACCGCTCAGAATTCCAAGGTACCATTATAAAATGACTAAGCAGCGATCTTAGCCTGCGACTTTGCCAGGGATTCTTGTTTATACACAAAATTAAAATATTAACCATGTTAAATATATTAGAGACATCAAAAGTGACTTTCTGTAAATTCACATCAACACAAAATTGTACAAAAGGTGAGAAGTATGTAAAAACATGCACGTAAATGTTACGCTGCGGTACTTAGGAATACGGACCCATATTTATTCTCTTCTAAATTCACAGGAAGTCCAACTGTCGCAGAATGTGGAAATATGGATTCTGGTATGTTGTGCGTGCTTTTGTGGTATAAAATAATATGATATTAGAAAACTAGTCCATATCGATAATTTTATTGAACAAAGCAGGTGAATATTAGCCCATTGAGCAGTTAAGTATTTCTAGCAGCCACTTGGGGGTTTGTCGCGTTAAAGGGGCACACCAGCTGTAAGGCCCCCTTAAAGTTTTTTGTTGCTCATTTTGTGTAACATACCCCTATATGCATTTACTCTTTTCAAGAGGACACTGTTTGTTCATAACCCCTATTATATCATGTAGAGGATTATAGTTTTTGTTGCGGTGAAAGTGTTCAGCCGGTGTGTTTTAGAAGTCCTACTTCCAGCACCTTCATATAACAAACACACAAAGCTACTGTGTCTCCTAACTGAGCCTCTGCTTGTATTATTTCAGTGGAACCCAAGTCTCTCCGCAACGAAGATACTCTTCTGTACGGCCTGTGGTAAATTAATTTTCACCTATTAATTATTGTTAAGGAGAATCATCTATAGAAAATGTATTTTAATGCACTCAAACTGTGGTCTGTAGACCACTGGTGATCCCCAGGATACTTTAAAGGTGGCCTCAGGATAGAGAGAAAAAAAACGAAAGCCGGCGCACCCATAGCATTGTGGTAGAAAACAATCTTTTATTGTAGAAAAATCACTGTAGAGGGTACAAATGACGCTGTTGAGGAAAAAAAATATTTTGGAGTTAAATCTATATCTGCAGTAGTGGTTGCAAGTAAATGCTCCTTGATTTTTGTATTTTGTGGCCTCAGTAGGATGCAAGGCGTGCAGCAGAAATGTACAGTTTCTTAACTAGGACACTGTACATTTAACCAGTTATTGTGCATTTATTTTTTAGCATTAAAATGGCACAGAATAGGGAAGGGGTCTTTGGTGTCCAATGCATTTTAAAAGTAATCCCCAAACACAAAACAAAGGAGAACCACGCCTCGTTTTCTGCATTTGGAAAACAAGTTGATGTTCTGTGCAGCAGTAGAAACATCCTTAGGTACTCATTGGAATCGACCCCGAGGCTGTGGAAATCACACCCGATTGCCGCGCTTCCTGGTCTCCATGCCGGGAATCCACACCCTCCCTGTGCTTTTCAGGGTCATTTGGGGATCATCCCATGTGCATCCAGCCCTACCCTTCCTTCACCTTCCTACCTTCTATAAGTAACAGCTTTATGACTGACTGAGTTTAGAAACAACCCCGTAGAGACTATAATGCACGAATATTTTTTATTTTTTTATGTTGAGCTCAGAATCCACAGGATGAATTTCAAATGAAGTACTGGTACATAATGTCCTACTGGAACGCACCTATAGATATCACTTACCCTACTCCTCCTTATATATCTCTACGGGAAGACATTGGACTTGCTCAGGATCCTCCTCCACCGCGGCGCAGGCAGTTCTTGGATATGATACGGAAATTTAACTCAAATGGTAAGGCAGGTATTTGTACGGAGCAGGGAATGTCTCTGGACTGAAATGGAATTGGAAGCCCAATGTTTTGAAATTAGAGTAAGCCTCAACTACTTACAAAACTCCATATTATACCTCCTAAGGGTCTTGTTTTTTGTGCTCTGTCCAGCGTATCAGGACAGTGGGGATCATGGGGCGATTGAGACATCCTCTGATCTCCCCTGAGCAAGCCAATGAGCTGTGAAACCATCAAAGAACAACAACGCCCAATCCCCTAGATTTTGTACAGAGAAAAGCTCTGTAGAACAAGTACGGTTCGGCAAACCGTTACGTACGGTTCGGCAAACAGAGCTTTTCTACAATGAAAAAACAGCCGCTTGAGCTGCCTTAGAACGGTAGAGTCATGCGATTCCTCTGCGTGGACTTGCGCAATGCACCACTAGGACACACCTCTAGGGCTTGCACTGGGTTTGGGCTTATGTTAAAAAAACAAAAACAAAAAAATCCTTTTGGACCCTAGACCCACGGCAAAAACATTTGCGGTAAGGTAAACGAATATGTTGCAAAACACTGACATGAAGAGTAGCATCATATCCCCTTAATGACAATTGCCGGTTCTGGCACGGCACGAAAAAAAAGTCGATTATGACAAATGACGTGCCAGAACCGGCAGGTCTTTAAACGGGTGCAGAAAGCGATCTACGTTCGCTTTCTGCACCCAAACGGCGTTGCTGTAATGCCTCGACCTCGAGGCATTCAGCAACGCCACGATCGGCACCAGGGGCGTCAACAACCGCCATACATTGTATGGCGGCGGACGCCCGTGTTAAAAGCGTTTAGGAGGCGATCAACGATCACCTCCTAAACTTAAATGGTGTCGCTGGAATGCCTCGATCAGGAGGCATCCAACGACACCAAACACTTACCTTTGGATGGTCTGTGACCGCTCCGGAGAGCGGTCACAGCCGCAGCTGCCGGTGATCTTCGCCATCTGCAAGATGGCGGCGGCCCGGGAAAAAAAACAATAAAGGTGAAAAAGTTCGCTAGACGGTCTCAGACCCTCTAGAGAACTCTGGCTCCACTTGCAGGTTGAATACAGGTACTGCATTCAACCATGCAAGTCAATGGAGCCCCGCTTTCTAATCACAGTGTGATTAGTAAAAATAAATTTAAAAATAAAATAAAATTAATAATAATTAGAAAAAAATAGTAAACAAAACAGTAAAATGTAAAAATAATTTCCCACTGATGTCACTATCAGGGGAACCTTCAAGTTGAAAAAAAAAATTTATTTTTTTTTTAAAAAAGGCAAAAAAAATAAAATATATATATAAAAAATATATTTTTGTGAGCAAGTCCTAAAATTAGCATATTAGCATATTAGCTTAAAACAATTCTCGCATGGAGAGAGTTAAAATACTGGCATATTAAATGCCCATGGGGTGTCTACTTTTAAAAAATGTATGATTTGATGGGGTAAATTGAATGGGCCAGGTTCAACAAGGTCCCAATTAACACGGGGGGAAGGATGGCCACACATCTAATTTCCAATTAGAAAAATGCACACATACCAAATGTGGCCTTTTAGTTCCCCCCAAAAATGACAAACCCATGCATATCACTGTACTCAGGAGATGTTGCTGAACACATATTGGGGTGTCGTGTGACAGCGGCATATACCAGGAGCTGTAAATTCATACATAACATAGGTGTGTGGGGGAAAAATACACACAAAAGAATACTACTGCAAACTTTGAAAAAATTCTGGTGGTAAAATGTGTGCATGCAAAGAGTTAAAATACCAGCATTTAAAATACCCTGGTGTGTCTAGTTTTCAAAAATATATGGTTTTGTTGGGCACACTGAAATGGCCCGGCTCAAAGATGTACCAAATAGGGCATGGGCAGTGGATCCCCAAATGCCAAAGTTCAACATTGAAAAATGCGCAAATGTGGCCCTTTTGCCCCCAAACAGCCAGGCAAAATCATTCATGTGAGGTATCGCTGTACTCAGGAGATGTTGCTGAACACATATTGGGGTGTTTTGTGATAGTGACATATACCAGAACCTGTTTATTCATACCTGAAGTAAAATGTGTGTGACAAAACAAATGCAAAAAAATGACTACCACAAAGTTTGACAAATACTGGTGGTAGATATGGTGCATGGAAAGAGTTAAAATACTAGCATTTGAAATACCTTGGGGTGTCTAGTTTTCAAAAATATATGGGTTTATTGGGCACACTGAAATGGCCCGGCTCAAAGATGTACCAAATAGGGCATGGGCAGTTGATCGCCAAACGCCAAAGTTAAACATTGAAAATGCGCATGCCCCAAATGTGGCCCTTTTGCCCCCAAACAGCCAGGCAAAATCATTCATGTGAGGTATCGCTGTACTCAGGAGATGTTGGTAAACACATATTGGGGTGTTTTATGATAGTGACATATACCAGAACCTGTTTATTCATACCTGAAGTAAAATGTGTGTGAAAAAACAAATGCAAACACATTACTACCATAAAGTTTGACAAAGGCTGATGGTAGAAATAGTGCTTGGAAAGGGTTAAAATACTAGCATTTGGAATACCCTGGGCTGTCTAGTTTTCAAAAATATATGACTTGATGGGGTAAATTGCATTGGCCGGCTTCAAAGATACCCGAAATGGCACAAGGGGGGAAGAATTACCAGATTTGGAAAAAATGGCTTTGAAATAGCAAAACGCTACCTGTACTTATTGCCCCATAATGTGTAGAAAAAAGCAAAAAAACATAAAAACATTGCGTATTTCTAAACTCAGGACAAATAGTAGAATCTACTTAGCAGTTTTTTTCATTACCTTTTATAGATGAGTAAAAGATTTTTCAACTAAAAGTTAGAAACAGTCATTTTTTTCTAAATGTTTCACCATATTTTATACTTTTTTTAATAGTAAATAATATGATACAATCAAAACAATGTCATCTAAAGTAAGCCCTTCTTGTCCTGAAAAAAACAATATATAATGTGTGTGGGTTCAGTAAACGGGAAAGAAGAAAATTACAGCTAAACACGAGCAGCGCAGAAATGTTAAAACGGCCATTGTCACGAAGGGTACAAAAAGTACGGCCCTTTGTCACGAAGGGGATATTTATTATATTGGATATTTTATGTAACGTGACAAATTTGGGCGCAAGGTTTTTAAAAATGTTAAAAGCTAAGATCAGATGGCAAACCCAACTGGGACCTAAACTTACTTGTTTGCATTTTCATTTCAGATATTAAACTCGTAACTTTCGGTATTGTAGCACTTGAGAATGATGGCTATAGTAAGGTGGGCAAAGAACTCCCAACATCAATTCGGGATAGTAATCAGAAATGGCTTGTGTGCGAAAATGGATATCTTATAGCAAAGTATTTGCCAGGTCCAGAAATTGACAAAAAAGGTGAGCTCTCGCTTCTTCTTGTATTACAGGGTCAGGAAATGTATACATCTTAAAAACCCATGGGCGATGCAAGCTGTGGCTTTGGGCCGTATAGTCCAGAAGTAGAACCTAATTCTAGGAGCACATAGGACACAGGGTCAAGATGTCATAACCCAATCCCCCTCACATGCCTAACAAACAGGGAAGTCCCATGAAAAACGACAGCTCACTAAGCTGCCGATTTACATACTCTCATCCGTGTGAGCTGGAAACCACCACTTTAGTTTGCTGATATTTTCATTGTAATAGTTCAGAAAAGAAAGAAAACAGAACACAAAAACAATTACCTGCTAACATGTGATGTAACAGGTGCCACAACTATCAAAGAACGCACATATAAATAAATAAAACACTACATAGAAATATATTTAGTTGTACATTTAAATAAAAGAATAATGGGTAAATAAGTTTATGGGAAATAACATTTTCATGACCTTCATTCAGAATGATAGCAGTCTGCAAAAACAGATGCAACAGTTTTTTAATCATATAATTACGGCATTTAATCCCAATTTATGTGTGCCTGCTCAGCAATGCATTGTGTACTGTCAACTACATCGGCTTTGCGTATCTATCTACAACTACATATATAGCAGAGTCATGGCCAAAAGTTTTGAGAATGACATAAGTATTGGTAGCGCTCACCTTGTCTTCTCTAGAGAAGTTTTTTTCCGGATGCCCAAACAAATCGGAAAGGGGATTCATCAGAGAAAATGACTTTAACCCCAGTCCTCAGCACTCCAATCCCTGTACCATTTGCAGAATATCAGTCTGTCCCTGATGTTTTTCCTGGAGAGAAGTAGCTTCTTTGCAGTTCTTGTTGACACCAGGCCATCTTCCAAGACTCTTTGCCTCACTATGCGAGCGCATGCACTCACACCTGCCTGCTGCCATTCCTGAGCAAGCTCTGCACTGGTGGCGAACCGATCCCACAGCTGAATCAACTCTAGGAGACGGTCCTGGCACTTGCTGGACTTCTTGAGCGCAGAGTGATCTCCAGACTTGCAAACGTCAACACTCTCACCTGTGTTGACGAGAGAATCACTGATATGATGTATGCTGGTCCTTTTGGGACAGAGCTGAAATGGAGTTGGGAAAAAAAAAATGTTTTTTGGGGGATTAAGTTCATTTTCACGACAAAGAGGGACTTGGCATTTGATCTGATCGCTCTTCATAACATTCTGGAGTATATGCAAATTGCCATCATCTAAACGGAGGCAGCAGACTTTGTGAAAATTAGTATTTGTGTCACTCACAAAACTTTTGGCCATGACTGTATACATTTGCAAAGATGGGTCAGAGCTTGTCAGAAAAAAAAAATCAGATTCTGTCATTTCTGCCATAATAATTTGATAGGTCTGCCAAGGGGAAACAGTGTCCGGGGCCCCGGCACTCAAAAACCTTGGGCAGTCGCACACAATTTTTCAGATCACTATTGAATGAAAGACTTAATGTATTTTTAGGTTCGGGAAGGCCGCTGTTACAGGTTTGTTTGTTTTTTGTAACCTTGTATTCTCTGCCAATTTTCACAGCTTCATTTAAAATCTCTTACTATGCGCCAATTGTAAACGGAAAGAAGCCCATTACTTTGAAACTTGAAAGTCGGTACCTTTCATGTCAGTCAGGCAACTTAACACTACAGGTGAGTGCCCAAATGTTATGTTTATGGCAAACATTAAAGGCAAGGCTAGCCCAATGCATTCTTGGGTAGGAGGGAAAGTGGGCATGGAGTGGGCATAAACATTACTCTTCCCACTTGAAGAGAGGAGTGGAAGCGGCAATTTACCCGGAGACTATGGGTCAAACCCAGAAAGCTACCAGGTACAGATTTAAGCTTTCATGCTCAGAGTGCCTCGCGTATACAAACTGATATAACGTCTGGCAGTCTGCATGGGGGTCTAACATATTTTTATTTCTTATTTAGAGCGCAAATGATGAAAACTTAAACAATATAAATTCCAGCAATGCACAATTCCTGTTTTTCCAAATTGACACGAACAACGTCTACAATGAGATCGCACCTGCTACAGCCCCGCAGTCACTTGTCTGCACCTTGGCGCAAAATAACAGCCCTGTTATAGTGGAATCGGCCGACACAAACACCCTACAGACCGAGTTTGTGTTCTCCGGAGAATTGTATGGGTCGCTGCTCGATGTTGGTCAAAAGAGAATATCTTTACAACCACTTAAGAGAGAAATGTATTTTTGGGAAGAATCTCAGAAATGTTTTCCCAAACAGAATTAAATTGTTTATTTTCTTCATTAAAAAAGTTAGACATCTTTCCTGTTAAAATAAAAAAAATAATAAAAAACATAGAATTAACTGCACAAACGAACCTTTTGGCCTGTCTATTCTGAACATTTTTGTTGATAAAATGACTTAAACTTCAATCTGTCTTTGGTCTTGTCTATGATTCAGGGCAGCCATCAGCAAACCTGGAACTCTCCATGTTTTGTCAGGAGACTCTGGGAGAAGCACCGCTTCTCCAGGTCGACACCATCCTCCGAATCGCGGGAGCAGAGTCCTGACATGCCCCACTCCGCTCCCATTCCCTATAAATGGAGGTGTTCCTCGCGACGTCGGCGAGAACGCATTCCGACGTCAGCGGGACCGTCCACAGCGGGCAGACCCGGCCGCATCCCGCGAAGGGTAGGCTCCGGGTAGCTCAATTAGCTCACTGTATTAGCCTCTACCACTCCCGGAGGCTGTTCCACTTATCTATCGTCATCTCAAGTACACATAAAGCCTTTGACCCTCTAGTTTTAGATTAAGATCTCGAGCTTCTAATGTATTTTTCTTTTTTAATGCATTATTAGAGTAAGTTTGCATATTCGCCAAATCATTTTACTGAATGCAAATTGGAGCTTCCGTTGTTTAATGATTGAAATTACAAAATGAGACTTTTGTTCCAATTAAACCTTTACAACGTCTACTACATATGCAATTAGTAACTGGCCTCAGTGGGGAGAATGTAGGAGAAACTTTTTGTGCGATGCTTCCATTAAAGAGGAAAACCGTTCAGACGAAAATTACAGCTAAACACGTGCACCGCAAAAATGTTAAAAACAGCTTCAGTCACAAAGGGCACAAAGAAGAAAACAGCCCAGTCCTTAAAGAGTTAAGAAATATGATGCAAGTTTTTTGAAAAAGAAATTGGACACATCGTTATTAAAGAACTTTCCCCAGCAGCCATTGTATATGAAAAGAGCTGCAGGTGCCAGGTGTGGTCTCCGGTGGACACGCATCATAAAACCTCTGCACAGGTCACCCAGGCTGGTGTGGGCTCCCCAGTCCATCACATTCCTCCACCGGGCTGATGGTGTGTCCACAGAAAAACAAAACCAACACTGGTTCAGAGACTGGGGGGGCAAATCTACTTACATCTCATCGCTCATCTCTATATACACTCCTAACTGGTCTCTCCACTCATCCAATGATCTCCTGCTGTCCTCTCCTCTGACTTCTAGCTCTCATGAACGCTTGTAAGATTTCTCAAGGGCTGCCCCTATCCTCTGGAATGCCCTTCTCCGTCTGTCTTTCCCCTGCCTTCGGTCCTTCAAGAGTCAGGAGTTGGATAACCTGGAGTCCAAACAATGAAACTTGATTGGAGGTTCTGTTTAGGTCTTCACAAAATGTTTTCTGCACCATGGTACAGCTATGGGGGTCTGAGTTAGGGCTCTTGGTGCCCTAGGTGAACCGTGTCTCAGATCCTGCATGTTTGCGAAGCTAAGGAAAGACCTCATGGTGGTACCTCTCATCAGCTCAGTGCCCTAGGCAGCCACCTAGTTGGTCTATATGGTGGCCCTCTCGAGAATTAATCATCTCATTAACTAAATATGAAAAGCATCAAAAAGTACTTAAACGTCATATTATACAAAAATAAATTACTCGTGAAATGGAAGACAATAAGGTTTACAGTAATACAAAAGATGACAAAGGCAATGTTTGTAAGCACTGACTGTCCCTGTTCTTTGCCTCTCCCCTTCCCACTGTTATTGTGAACTAGAGAGAGGACAGTAAGAAACATCGACTCCCTGGGTCCCAAGACACAGATTTTACTTAAAAAGAAATACACTTGTTTTTAGGGCTTACTTGCTTAAACGTACTTTTTAATGTATATTTTGTAGTTTCTGTGGTGGGGTTTAGTTAGTGGGGAATTAGTTAGAAGGGGTTAGGATTAGGTAGAGTAAACAAAAATAAAGCATTAAGAAAACAAAATTAAAAATTAAAACAATTATATAAGCATTTAGGCTGATTTCCAAATCAGGGCAAGTTAACAACTATAATTTATACTAGCTTAGAAACTGTAAAAAAAAAAAAAAAAAGTGCATTTAAAAAAAAATATCAATAGAAAACGTGGTGTACATGATACAATGCTCAGCATGTGACAAAGGGTGCTACATTGGGGAAACGGGCCTTAAGCTGCCTCTCAGAATGAACCTACACAGAAGCTCTACCAAAAAGGTAGGACATCATTTCACCCGGAATAATCACTCCATCCAAAACCTGAAAGTTAAAGTACTCAAAGGGAATTTTAAAGACTCTCAGAAAAGGAAACCATTTGAGATTCAACAGATAAAGGAGGGTCTTAATGTGGATTCTGCTTTCCTGACACACAACCAGAACTTCATATGAACATTTATCATTATTTATTGGTTTTATATAGCGCCATCAAATTCCGTAGCGCTGTACAATGAATGGACAGGACATAACAAGTAGTAATTATATATATATATATATATATATATATATATATATATAATAATTTGAGTTACCGAAGCAGGTGAGGAGGGCCCTGCTCAAAGAGCTTACAATCTGTCCAATGCGTGTCTAATTGTTATACTTGTCTCTGATATGTTGTGTGTTTATTGGTTTCCTATGTTTATTTTTCACCTCCAATGCCCATTATTTACGACACCCCACTCAACCCCCCCTTCTCTACCCTCTGTCATGTCGATCAGTTTTTTCTTATTATTCTTTTAAATATTATGTTGGTCCAATAAAAAAGGTATCATTGCATAGTGCAATACTCTGGTTTTTGACACATACATATGGTTTTAAAAATAGGCCCTACTTGTCCTGAAAAAAAAAATGATAAAGAGAGAAGTAAGAGTTGAAGAACATTGGGCTGGTCCTTAATGGGTTAAACATGCATGGGATAGACCTAAAGCGATCCAGAATCTAAGACGAGACCAAAGACTGATCAAGGTCTGAGTCTCCACATCAGATAAACGGCAGATGTGAATTTATTAAAATTGTTTTTTCCCTTCCGGATGAGGCTCTTAGTTCTCACAACAAAATGCAGAAGTAACCAGTGAGACGTGAAGTAGATTTTATTGACAGAGCCCAAGCAGTACGAGGATATTACCTAATTACGTTTACATTCTAAGAACAGGAAGAATGTCACTTTTTTTTAGAAAGTGTTTTTTTTCTTTTTTATGTTGCACAAACAGAAACGTATGTACCGGTATATTGCAGAAATTGTGAAATCTGCCTTGTTTTGATATCCGGTTAATGCATTTAGTGATAAAAAAAAAACAAACCTCAGTGCTATTTAAGTACCAAGTACTGGTAGCTCCTGGGCCCCTAAGTGTGTGGATTTTGGGGCCCCTTCATAATTTGAAATGGATGCTCCCAAGTGGTTATTATGTCATAGTTATGACTATTGAGACCTGTCTATCCTCAGCTGACCCGGTCTTTCATATACTTTGCTATTTCAAAATACATAAAGGGACTCATTTAAAGGCATACTCACACCAATTTCATTATCACTAGTATCAGACTAAAAAGACATTGAAATTGTGTTTTTTTTTCTTTTTCTAGACATTTGTAGCTTTTGCACAATTCCATATTGTATATTTATTTCTTTTCAGACAGTTGCATATTAGCCATTAGTTCTCGCTCTGTAATGGTAGCCCAATATAGTAGACAAACACCCTGACTCCTTATCATGCTGGCACAATGAATAATGAAAATATATGGTGGGAGGGTTTATATTGGATACGCAGCACTAGTGTAGACATTCAGTTCCATGTGGTGGTTGAGTAAGAAAAAAATATAAAAAAATATAAAAAAGAAACGCACAGACATATGAGCGGTCTTAAAATGTGGGAGTTTCAGGCGAGGGCATGCCACCATATCCACATTTTTTCCAGCGCAAATAAATGAAGGGAGCCATCAGATTTCCTCAGTTCCTTACAGAGAGAAGATGACACACTTTTACACACACTCACACAATTACACACTCATGCCAACTAATTAAATCAAAAAGGCCGCTAATACATATCTGTAACAGCACTTAAGGGACATGTATACATCAGGGAATGCAGAATAAGACCAGATAGTGGCCTGAATGAGAAAACATATTGTCACCCTCCCCGAATAAACATGAGGAAAGTCTACATGACAAAACATAAGATTGCACAGTAGTAAAGAATACTGTTCTACCAATGGGAACAAAAATATTAAATTACCAAACCACACCCCAAAGAGTAAATACGAGCTCTTAACTTATGCAAAATATACAAGGTAGAATGGTCTTAGCAAAACAAAAGAAACTGTGGGAAGACACGCTACGGGCATTAACCACAGAAAAACAAAAAGATTTTAAAAAAAACAGACTCACTGCAGTTTTGCAATACGAGAACAAAAAATGCGGAACTGCTAGGAGACATATTGGGGCAATATATTTTGCAAGGGAGGGCTGACACCTTTTGAATGGAAAGCAAGTAAAGCCATGTAGCCCCCCTGCTAGCCTCCGGTGTACCTATACACAGGCTCTCGTTCACGCGCAGATACCTGAAACCTGTCTCTGTGCCCTGCTCACACGTGGCGCATCATGCCACGTGACCACACCAACCAATTTTGTGGGTGAATTCCTAATTCCAGCCTCCCTACCTAATCTTTTGCGATGCCTATGTATTATGTCCTCTTCACCTATTCTACAGCGCTACATTATATGATGGACCTATGCAAATCAATAGAGACATTTACTGATTTATGTAGCACCATGGCATTAGAACTGTACAATGGGAACAAAGAAGTGAGGAAGAGCCCGGTGGTCTAATGGGACCCCCGCTCATACAGCGCTCCATTTGATTCCAATGATAGTGCTTTCCAGCTAGTGGTTAAGCCATGAACCATGGGGAGGTCAGTGAGCTGTAGCTTCTCCTAAAGGTAAATTAGTTTAATTATTTAATCATTTCTGCGTGAATTTGGCAAGGTTGCGTGGGACCTTTAAAATCTTACCTTCCTCTCCATGGAACTTTCAACAGACCAAATAAAACTGCTCTGATCCAGGCATAAATCTTAAATGTGTGACCTACCTGAAGTAGAAACACAGGCATAACTTTATGGATGTTTTCAACAACACTTTGCAAAATTTCTTACTGGAACCGCTGGCAAATTTCACAAACCGACAGAGCGTCACGCAAAATGTAAGTGGAAACCCGAAGCTAATAAAGGAAGCAGGTTACCACAAGAGGACATTAGCAGCATACCTCGCAAATTGTCAAAGCACGGCTCCAGAAGTTATCACGTTACATGTCTCATGGCTGTTTCCGCGACACCTGAAGAACGAGTATAAAAATATATTTCCCTTGCCCCGTTTGATATAGAAATACTTGCTGAAGTCTGTTTATGAATATATGACTGTGACTTGTAGGGCTGAGGAACCTTGTGATGCACCCATAACCAGCAAACATTCTGACCACCTAGGAAGAGGGACACCAGTAGAGGAATTTGGGCCTGAAGGAGAGACTGTCCCTCTTGAAAAGGAGCACATGGCAGGTATTTTTAGGATGACATGTGCTTGGGCGTGTATTTGAGGGCCTCTGGCGTTGGAATGTCCTCGTTGCTCAGATCTCTACCGCTTCCGGTTTTCTAAAATATGATCAACACAACCTAAATCCCCTTACCCTCTTATTTACCCAAGACTTCTAAAACAAGATGCATTGTGGTAAATTGGCAAAGAGAAATAGGTGATAAAAAAAGCACTGAAAGTAATGAAAATATTTTAAAACAACTTTTTTTTTTTAGGTTTATTTATAATGTTCAATTCTAAGGCTTCAACTTACTGAATATAAGTTACTGAATATAATATTATATACGATCATCCCTGGCAAGTTTCCTTTTGAAGGGCGGAACAGACCCTGCACAACGTATGGGAATTGATGTCCAAGAAACAATGTCTTGGCTTGTAGAAAGTATTAAACAGGAGATGTTTATGGTCTTCTCCGGTGGACCATTAGACACCATCTTATCAAATTCTCTGCCTGGGAAAAAATAAATATTACTCAATTTTCCACTAGATGCTATGTCTTAGCGAGCAGAATCTTCTTCCCCTTTTATTTCCTTTGGAAATATGCCATCCAATTTAGTTCTTTTTACTGTAATTGCGTTATTTATTCCTTGCATAAAGGGGAACTCGTGCAGGAAGAACTATATTTTTCTTTAATCATTGCATATCGTGTCACACCTACCAGAAACCTCACTGCGGTAACTTAATCATAGCGCGTTTGAAGTCTTTGTTATAGCTTTCCACAATAGAAATCGGTTAAACGTGAGATACGGTACAGTGACAGCATTAGAAAGGTTTCTTTGGGCTTTTGGATGTGTTAAAGGGACACAGCCATCATTAGCACTTTAATGCCTGCTCCACCCTATTCCCACGCAGGAGATGTGCATGCGTGGAAAGCACTCCCACTAATCCGCATGTCCGTCTTGCTGTAAGCTGAATTCATCAATATCCTCATTGTTATCTAGCCTGCTAGGTATGTTGAGGAAAGCAAGCATCCCCGCAGAGTATTTCACATAAAGCACAGTAAGGCTGATAAAGCTTTAAGAAAAGTGCCGTCCCGTTCCTTTAAAATTTAACAGACAGTTTCGCGTAGACTAGCAATAAGATATATATTACGCCCATTTCATTGGCATCAGGTGTACGCAGTGACATTTTTCACATGCAACATAAGAACCTATTTTTTTATATATATTTACAAATGGAAATAGAATACTCTTAGAAAATTCTTCCTAATATGTAATAAAACACCTTTAGTAAATAGTGAAAATGCACTCATATAAGAGCTACGGTGCTTCTTTAAAGTGTAGAACAAAAGGAACCCATGGCCATGGCTGCCACGCATGGAACGCGAGTCTTCTTCCCACATACATTGTACAAAATCCTTCCTCCTCGTCCCGACCCCGTTTCTATACGCCCTACTCTTTTATCATACTTTTGTACGAGAATTGGGATTGTCCTTCTTTTCATCCTGAAAGTACATTCATTTAGCATTCACATATCCGGGCATTGGCTGTCATGGTTAGGGTGGCGGATCAGGGGCAGCAATAGTCCCTCCGCTGCAGCTCAGCGGGGCGGTTACACGAGAGAATTCTGTTCTCCCCAACCGGCACCTTAACCCGATGGCGGACTATGCAGAAACGTTATGATGCTTCACGCCTTCGTAAGACAATAGACATGACTTCATATCCTCAGCAATAAAAGGGGTCCGGAGGCGCTGCTTGAGTCAGGCCCGGAGAGGCAGCCATCGTCACCGGGTATTTCACTACGTTTTGGTTTGCATTGTATTTGGTTCCCTTTTCTGTACTTTGCATCCATGTGAACAATATCTGAGATTACATACCAGCAGAAGTATCAGACTGGTGGGAATACTATTTTGCATTATCTGATTGTTACAGAATGTTTAAAAACTGGCAAGACTCCCTTTACATCCTTTTTTTGTTGATGTATTCACAAATGTCTATTGCTGACACACATAACAAACATACTCAGTATAACAATAAATGATAGTCACGCACCGCACGGGAACACAGCATGTATTTTCTATGCCCTTGATGGTATTGCGCAATACTCCGCACTTATCCCATGGCTCAGTCATGCTGTATTGGAAGTGAAATAGTAGGTCTTTTTAAGGGTGGGTTGAAATACAAGGGAAAATAATAAAGCTGGCATTTTAATTATTAAGGTAAACCCAGCATGGCGGGCTCTTGGTACAAATAGCATCTGAAATGTTAAAACACCTTTATAGCTAAACACTGAAAAGCATAATCAGATCCCCTGTGTGTGTCAGAATTACGGTTATCAGCAAGAACAGCCATCCATGTCAATCCGATTACACAGGAGATGGAGGGAGTAAGCATTTAGCCCCATTCTGCACTTCTTACAGTCTATACCTATAATGGGACCCCTGGATAGCACATGCAGTTGGGTTTAATCACTAAATCAGACATTTGCACGGATAATTCCGCTTTCAGCTCTTTGACTTCACTATACAGCAAACCCTAGTGCTGCCCACTTTATATAAAATAATAATTCCACTCTCCGATCACTTAAAACACAAAGAAGCCCTGCGCCAGGGGAACCTACCTACCAGCTTTGTCCCCGCACAATAATTAAAATATTGAAGTAAAAAAAAATATGAACGAGGCTACGCTTGAAGCGATTAAAGAATTATTTCCAAAAATGCTTTGGGTACTGAACAGGACTAAGTATGAAGTTTTGAAAGCTGCATTTAGTAAGTGTTAAATTCAGCAGAGCAGGTGGAACAGCAGCTTTAATGGTATTCCCTAAAATTATATAGCTGAAAATAAGGAAAGCCCAGGCATATTTCCTGAGACGTCACATTTTGGCAATCTGTGTGGAATCCACTCTTGCATAATTAGCCGGAAACTACGGCTCCGCTAACTATAAGAGCAGCGAGAATGACAAGCCAGATTAAATCACTTAAGGGAAGGAACAGCATCTGCGCTTAGAGAAAGCAAGTCAGCTCAGAGAAAGGTATTTATTGTCTTCCCAGCTCCTGCTTTTATGAATCCTTAGTCTTTATTTTATGCAGCTGCTTAAATTGCTTTTTCTTTTTTAAATCTGAACAGAAATAACAATGGCACAAGTACCCGAACTGGACTCTTACCTGATGGACAGCTACAGGTAGCGCTGATAATGAATACTCTTTACATGCCATGTTGCTTGTGTTGTAATTGTTTATACAGAGTATTGTAAATATATTTAACACCTTTTTTTATTTGTGAATTTTAGTGAACATGAAGAGGAATTTTATGCAGATTATTCCATTGGATGCAAGGTAAATACAATAAACAACAAGTGGCAATTCTTATAAACAGATAAAAAGATAAATGGATGTGTGTATGGCTATTAAAGCTCTATATTAGAACCATTTGGCCCATCTGCCATCCCATGCATGTTTAAATTTCCTTAGAGTATTAACCTCTACCATTTCTGTCAGGATCCTATTCTACTTATCTACTACCTCTTTCAGTAAAGTCAACATTTAAAACTAACGTGATCGATGTTCTTGCCCTAGAAAACCATCGAGGACTCACACTGGATGGCTTCCTATGGAGACTGCGACGAATGTGACTCTGGAATCACTCCACTTACTCTGCACTCCATGTACTCGTTCAAGAAAACAGTCATCCTTGTGGTAGCGATTGAAAAACTGAAAAAGAGGTTAAGCTCTCCCAGACTACTGGAAGACACAGATTTACTAAGCCTGCTGGATGACATTTTCGTTGAAGGTAAGGGTCGAAGCGTTTAGATATCCCCGACGACATCGCTGTTTGAAAAGCAAAACGTTTGCAATGGTAGAAAATAAATGAATGTGAAATAAATGAGCCGTGGATATAACAGCTGCAGGGTTACACAAAAAATGACTTAACCCATTCGGGGCCAGAGGTGTAACATTTCACAATCATTGAAAAGGAGGGCACCTTCCAGACACAAAGTAAAAGTCACAGCTATAACAATAAAATGTCAACAAGAGGAGAGAAAGACAAAGACAATATGCTTGTCTGGTATAACAGCCCCAGGCGAGTACTATCCGACACGGCAGGTCGCTGCTGCCTAATATCACCAGCCTCTGCCTATTACTATCCTTTCCTATGATAAAGAGAAACCTGGTTTGATACCATAACTGACTCAAGTGCGAAACGTGTTAAACTTCTTCTTCCTGTATCCACGTAATTCACTGGCACTTTACCTACTACAATAAATGATATATTACAAGACTTGGACTTTGTTTCATAGTCGACTAATAATCCCCAACTCAAATATATATAAAAAAAATTAAAAAAGGACTCGGATTTAATGCAATATCAGAAAATGGATTGACAAATATGAATATTTTGTTTATTTTAGAGGAAATCTCATTTGAAAACGCGCAAACCGCCTTTGCATCTGCATCGGACTACAAACTGCTAGATACGAGCAAATGCAAGATCAAGGATTCGGGGAAAAAGTGTCTTGTTTTGCAGCAGTTCCCAGGGAAAGCTCAGCTGGTGGCGATTCACTTGCAAGGATTAAACATCAAGCTGGAACGTAAGTTAACCCCCGCATTACAGACGGGCAAATAGTTCTATATAGGTGCCCATATATTACAGCATTAAAACACAGAGTAAAGCTGCTGTATGCGAGAAGTAACGGGGGCTTCTGCCACTCGCCTTCTACAGTGTGACCCCATTAAGACAAAATGTTAAATAACATTCAGCTTGGAATGCTCTTAAAACTGTGTCCTAGAGGTGTTTCAGCTAAACAGACAGGATTTCTGATGTTGAACTGTTTTGCTCACATCTTCCTTTCATATTCCAGAAATGATACAAATGGCTTTTTACGCTACCGAGAACGTGGAGGAACACGACAAACGGCCTGTAACACTGGCGCTAGCAGGGAAGAATCTATACCTGTCTTGCACTCCCGGAAACGGCGCTCCTCAGCTGAATTTGGAGGTAGGTAGCAAATTTCATCAACACGACGCACTTCATCAATTAGATTATTAATATTTAAACATTTTGTTGAAAGATTTTCCACTAAACTGCCTCTGCCATTGCTTTCAGGAGGTCACTGGAGGAATAAGTAATAATGACTTACGGCGGTTTCTTTTCCTGAAGTCCGACAACTCTTCGAGCTCTTCGAATAGCTTTGAATCGGCCGCTCACCGTGGCTGGTATATCAGCACATCCCAACGCGGAAACGAACTGGTCCAGATGATGCCTGAAAACGACCAAAGATTCATCAGGGAGTTCACAGTTACCTATCAGAACTAAACGTACTGCACAATGCAGCGCAACCACTAATGTGTATGTACTAAGTACAACATGGAAGCAGTGCTGCTGTTAAATAAGCGATGCCTATTCTGTTTAGAACATATTTAATGTATACATTGCAGCAGCTAAATGCGTAAAATGATTGGCTATACCCTATTTCAGCATAGTAGGCAGGCCCCTCGGATCCTACCCAATGCCATTAATAAATACGCACAATGTATATATCAACATAAAGAAACCACGTCACCTATGGATGATTGGTTCTCTTTAGACATCCTTAGCAGCACTGCTTTATTTTTCAGCGTAATAACATTTCTCTATGAGGGATGACACAAGCAACTCCGTGAAGAGTTGCACCCATTGAAAATGTATTTAATTTATGTATTTATATGTTACTGCTATTTATTCTTATATTTTATAATATGCATCGTACAAAAGTTTCATAAAAATTTTATATTAAC
This sequence comes from Spea bombifrons, assembly GCF_027358695.1. NCBI lineage: Eukaryota > Metazoa > Chordata > Amphibia > Anura > Pelobatidae > Spea > Spea bombifrons. Next base: position 98,916,780 of record NC_071090.1, read on the forward strand.
GTGAAGAATAGTTTTATAAAACGGGGAAAATGTTGGTGTGTAAGAAATTAATGATGTTTTAATGTTTGTAATAGGAACAGTGATGCATTGTATTACTACAAGAGCGGGGTGCAGGGGGTTAATAACATTGTCAATATTAATGTTACATTTCACGCTCTCCTATTATAATAGCGCTATGGAATCTGCTGGTGCTATATAAATAAAACATTATGAAATTATACGTGTCTCAGGCTTTTAACTTAAATGACATTTGTCCCTGCGTAAGCATTCTATGCATGCGGATAAATCCATCGCATGTCTTCTTCATTTCCCTACCGAGATCTTTTCTGGTAATTTCATTCTGCAAACAATGCACCACTGTTAGTTCTAATGAGCTGACCATGGTTTCTTTCGTCATGCTGTATTAAAAATAATAATAATAATAATAATAAAAAATAATAATAATTAAACCTCTCTGGGACCTGAATACTTCCAAAAAATATGAATATTAAAACTTCTTGACATACCTATTGTGAGAAAATCAGGGTTTAAGGGTGATTTAAGGATTCGTGCACATTCGTAAAAGACAGCTTATTTGGCAGCTCCAAAGAACTGTGAAGAGGCAAAGCATAAATTGGTGTCAGAAAAGATTGTTTAAGGTCCAGTGCTCCCTGGCACCGTCACAACTATTTACTATGATTGGCAAACCTTCATGAGCTTCTCCTCCAAGAAGGGTTGGGCTGGCCCTGTATAAGGCATAGTTCAACTAGTAAGATGACATTAAGGAATCTCTCCACATTATGCAGGTGAACTCGGGCCATGGGAGAAGCTCGACGGCCATTCATAATGTGCAGCGAAGACAGGAGTTAAAGTGATCGAGTTACCGGCAAACTCCTGCAATAGATAACACACCTCTAGGGAACAGGACAACAATATGCTAAATCTACTGATAATTTATTATTCTGTTTGGTGTTAAAAGTGAGATTAACATTTTAAAAAGTGACTTTACCGTAAAGTAATTTCAAAAATCTAACAGTGTTTTTAAACACATATATTTTAGCAAAAACACTGCTCTTAATTAATAGACCCCAAACCGGGTCTATGGGAAAATAGATGGCTAGTCTAATTACCCAACAACACACAGACAGGGGAGAACTGGCACCTTCTGGCCCAGGGGGGCAAGTAAAACCAAGTTTCCTCCATTAGCCCCTTGCCCGCCCTCAACATACACGCAGGTACACATATGTAGACACATTAACACAAACTTATACACTCACACATGCTTAAGCATACTTATACTAACATACACTTACTCATACTTCCTAATTTACTCGCACATCCATGCTACACAAGCAAAAGCTTACACGAACACATTCATATAAACACACACTTATACATGCCCCCCAGCTGTCCAGATTTATGCGGGACAGTCCTGACTTTGGGTCAGGGGAAGGGTGAGATCTGCACTCACCTCAGGTGCAGCGGCTGCAGCATGCAGACTAGTTGGGAGATCACAATCTCCCTCTAGTCAGCTCAGTATTAGGGAGCGCGAGGTCTGTCACTTCAGATTATAATGCCGAGCGCAGCGATAGCCAGCCTGAAGTGACAGACCTCGCGCTCCCACTGCAGGATACAAGATGGAGGCAGAAAGATGAAGGATGGTGGAAGAGGTAAGAGATGGGGAGAAAGGGGTGTAAGGGCAGTGTATGTATGTAAGCTTGTGTGTGTGTGGGCCAATGTGTGTAAGAGCAGTATAAGTATTTGTTAGCTGGTGTGTAAGGCAGTGTGCGTGTGTGTGTGTAAGGCAGTGTGCGTGCGTGCGTGTGTGTGTGTGTGTGTGTAAGGGCAGTGTACATGTGTGTGCGGGCAGTGTACATGTATCTCTGTGTGTGTGTAGGGGCAGTGTACATGTATCTGTGCGTGTGTGTGTGTGTGTGTAAGGGCAGTGTACATGTGTGTGTGTGTGTGTGTGTGTAAGGACAGTCTACGTGTGTGTGTGTGTGTGTAAGGACAGTGTACATGTATGTGTGTGTGTGTGTGTGTGTGTGTGTGTGTGTGTGTGTGTGTGTGTGTGTAAGGACAGTGTACATGTATGTGTGTGTGTGTGTGTGTGTGTTACCGCGGGGTAACATAACATCACGTTTTGTGACCCCACTGCGTTCCTGCCTCCCTAAAATTGTTCACAAAAGGACCAGTCCGCCCCTCCACATACACACATTATATATATATATATATATATATACATATATATATATATTATACATGTACATACATACACTCGTGGGGTAGCTTTTCCTGGCACAGACTGGCTGCATCAATCTCTGCAGGACCATCCTTTCCTCAGTGTAAAGCGCTTAGGCCGCGTTTCCTGATCCCAAACGTAGGTGGCGCCTTTTCGCGCTGTCTTACTATCGGTTTTCACATAGAAGCAAATCTTTGGCTATTTGAAGATTTGAAGGCAAACGCAAAGCGTACACAAGACATATAAAGCAGAACGTTTATGTTAACGGCTGACAGCGCCATCAGTGCGGAGTCCCATCAACATATTTCGTAATACCCGCCAAACTAAAACTCGACCCCACATCCTAAAACACGAAGCCGGCCAGTCCTTATAAAGTCAACCATCCGGACTGCACCAAAGTCCAAATATTTAGTCGTTACGGCACCAATGGCCAATCGTCTCCATTACAATGTGGGTACTGAAATCTAACGTGCATAAACACAAACAATTTCGTTTGTTTTCTTAATAAAGTTTACAAAACGAACGGCGTTGTCATGACATTTGTTTTGTTAATAAAGTTTTCCATATTAAAAAAAAAAAAAAACAATGACAGGTCGTTGTTTTGTTAATAAAGTTTTTACAAAAAAATCCGCAAATCGGATTGGTCGGTTCGAAACACAGCAGTTTTTATTGGAAGCGGGACAAGTCCGGGCATTGCTTACCATGGAAGTTCGGAAACCTGTGAGCGCAGAAGGTGGGTTATGATCGTACTGCTCGCCCGATAGCGAAGCTCTGACGTTATAGCAAAATACTTACCGTCCATAGTGAATAAACGAGCCACGCCACTCTAGTGCATGCAGCCCCCGCATTTATACCTAACCTCTGTATTCTGACACACAGCCTGGGTGGCCTCGGTTAGCGGGATTGTGTCGGTGCTATAACGGTGAGCTGTTACAGTTAAGGGGCATACAGGCAGTAGGCACCCACCCTCGTGTCAGCAGATGGATAAACGTAACTAAGGAAATATAAGACTAAAACCATAACCTCTGCCTTTTGGTGCGTTCTTTAGTAAATAGCTGTATGTTTCCTTATTATATCCTGCTTCATTGTGTACACCTGGTATATCCATGAAAGTATAACATTATGGAAGCCATTCACTTATTAGCATACCTTCTGAGTGCCTGTATAGAGCATGTTAGTGCATCTAATTACTGCACAGCCGTTCTATGTATGATGTTGGTAGAAAATACTCTTGGGTGCTATGTGCTCACTTTTTAAGGCCTTTTCTGGTATGATAGGGCTAGGTTACTGTCCCTGAGAACCCCACTAAAGAAGATTGCATATTAAAGGAACTCTTTTCATTGGAAAATCAAAGTACTGACTTGCTGTAGCAGCTGCAGCTTCCCGCCTAATCTGTTGTCAAACCATTCTTGTCTGTGATTGGCTCTTAAAAGCAGACAATCGGTAACATAAAGCGCTCCCACTAAAGTCAGTGTGAGTGCTATCAGCACAGGGGACTTACTGGGGCTGACCTGAGGTGGGTATATCGCATGCAAGGATATGTGTTTGGCCGGGCACGTCTCCTGTGCGGAACGTGGGGGTTCTTCAGAATCCCCTGATCCCTTTGCGAAAGGGGCACAACTGAAACTTGAAGGGAGCGACCCTTTAATTAATAAAAACTCAAATTCTTGTGTCTTTTGTCTCATACAGAAGAGCGCCGACAGAAGCTACTTGAGTATCTAGCTGCCAAGGGAAAGCTGAAGCCCCAGAATAACAAGTGAGTTTGTCCTGGGGATGCCAATTCACTGTGGAACTTATTCACTAAACCATGAAGTGCGTGTGCATTATGAGGGTACAAGTGCAGGGATGTATCGCCACAGAAATGCAAAAACATATTAGTGTATGAGGTGGTTTCTATTTACTCTTCACCTGTGTCGCTTTCCGATTCGGCGTTCACGGTCATCATCTTCTGCCACCAAAGCTTGGTTATTCCAGTTTAATCGGTGAGACTTCTTGAAGTTCACACTAGCTGAAGTATTGTGCAGATCCAACATAACTCGTATTGGAAAATAAATCTCCCAGGGTTGACCTGTTATAAAGCATAGTGACCTTTGCATAAAGAAACCACAGCTCTCCTTTTTGTGTTATAACAGTTTGCTTTATTTGGTAAGAAAGAATTTTTACTATTATGTTGTAATGTGAATAATGTAAACTAACTTGCTTTATTCATATGTTTCCTTTCTATGTTCGTTTCTTAAACCTTTACAGACCCTACCTAAAAGACTCCACCAATCTACAAAAGAAACCATTGACCCATCGTTCTAAAGCACCGCAGGTAAGCTATTAGACAAGCAGTTATTTTATCACCGGCGATGTTAGCGGTGGAAGCTGCTAATATTTGTTACAATAAAGGTCACCCAGTGCAGCGAGATTTTTATGTGTAACTGTAAAAAATGCATATAGCTACTTTCCCACATCTTGGATTTCTAATTTCCAATAAACAGTAAACCTATGTAATTTGGAAGGCCAACTTTTTACTTAGTTAAATAGTTTCCTCCAAGTGCTTTGTGTTTTTGGAGTTTGTATGATACTTTACCCTTCCAGTGGTGGGAAATGATTGCTTCAGGCAGTATTTATAAGGGAGGAAATTAGTTTTGTCACTCTTAACAAACATGTGTAAATAAACGCAGTGGCAGAAAATCCCTACCTCCCCCTCCTTACATATTCCTTACTACTTTGAAAAGAAGTACCTAAGAACAGTTAAACATATCTTAACGCAAAATGTCCATTTTATACTATACATGTCATACTAAATAACTGTAAAGATGCCAAATAGTTTTGACCATTGCCCTTTAAAAACATGAAATGTTAATTGAAAAACTAAATTTTTTTTTCTTTTTAGATTAACAAACAGAAAGAGGATGTTGTCCCTAAAAAAACAAAACATATTCCAAAGGCATCAAGTAACCTTCCGCTTCAGCGGCAAACGAAAATGGTACATTCAAAAATGTCAGCAAGGGACAACGTTTCGGCTACTTCAAAACCTAGAAGTAGGACGATGCCGAGTGCCGCTGTCCCATCAAAAAACGTGATACCCTGCAAGAGTCTTAAACAGAAGAAAGGTGAAACACAAGTAACCGCTGACACTGCGTCTTGTGCAATCCTTTGTAACTCTGGGAAGGAGGCCGAGGCTGGGGAAGAATCCGGTGAGAGGATCTTGCTGATTGAGCCCAAAGGCAAGCAATGTTCCCTTAATATTGATGGAGAGAATTTCATAAATGAGAACCGTACAGCTGAGCTCGTAGTTTCTTGCCGGGCAAAGCAGATTGTGCAACAAGTCCAAAAACCAGTTACAATAAAGTCATTGGATAATCATGGAAAGCCGCAAGCACAGAAATCTTCATGTATGGTGGCCTCAACTTCAAGAAACCCCAGCAGAGATTTTAGCCTTAAGAAAAAGGCGTCCTGGCATAATGAAATCTCAAAATCCCTCCATCCTGTGACATCAAAGCTAGAGAGCCACCCCGTTCACAGGGCTGAAAGTACGAAGACTTGCACAGCATCCATGCAAAACCGTGCTGCGGGAAAAACCATCCATGTTAATTCTGCCAGGACAACATCTTTACATGCTAAGGTTTCCCATAGCATACAGACAGCAGCAGCAAGCTGCCCTGTAACAAAAACATGCTCGCATTTGCATAAGCCTGTAGGCAGACCACAGAATTCCTCTGCCCTGACCAAACCTGCTACCATACAGCACGGCACTGGCAACACGGCCAAAACATCACTTAACAACCATACAACCAGGACAATCAATAAACAATCTGCCAAAGAGCAGGTGGCAAAGTCTTCCCACGGCACGGTGCCTCCCCGGCTCCAGAACACAACTAATCTTTGGCACAAACAGAAAGCTGATGCTGTATCTTCAAGTATGAAAACGCCAAGCGGCAAGAGAACCAACTCACTGCATAAAGCCTCGGTGATGAACGCTGCCGGTAGTTCCACATCTGTCCATCTGTCCAACATGCAAGGAAGCGATGAAATGAGCAACCGATACACAACACCCAAGACTGCTGCAGAAGATCGCAAGTATGATGTGCTCTTTATTGGTGGGACCCATTGGCTAGAGTGCACAGGATGATATGCTAAAGCATTGTGCACTCCTAGGCTAATATTTCTACATAGGCTATTTCTTAAAAAGCATTGTGAAGACAGGGGTGATCACTGAGTGTAGGGAGGCCGGGGGCAGCTCACCATTTTGAGTGAACAGGCATCCGGATGTGATGCTTATCAATGGGCTGATTACCAGGGAGACTTCTCATCTCCCCAACTGAGCTGGCACAGCCTCCATAGTATGTTACATATGGTGCTGCAGTAGAAAGGACCTCGGCCGCCAGGGTGCATGCCAGGTGGTGGTTGGTGGCCACAGAAGTACTCTGTTGGTAAGCACTCAGCGCCAGTGGCTTGATGGATGCATTTGGTTCTAAAGTACAAGCTGCTTTCTACAAATTTATTGGGGCATTGTAAAAATAACCTTGGCTGTGTCAAAGGCTTTTCTTAGGCAGCGCCGTTTGACCTCTTTTCATATTAGCATGTATTGTACAACCATATCTATTACATAAAAGTACTTTTATTATTTGATTTGACATATATGAGGCAATAATGGGGTAAAAAAAAAAAATCTATTTTCTGTTTTAATTATAACTAAACTACGAATTTGCACAGCCTCCCAGGGAAAAACCTGGATCTTTGGCATAGTTCTACCAACTATATACAATTTTCTTTGTGGGATTCGTTTCAAGTGTTCGTGTGTGTGTGTGTGTATGTATATATGTATATATATATATATATATATTTGTATATATATATACACTAAATCAATGCAGTTAAAACAAAGCAAACATGTGTGATACTAAATGTGATGACTGTCTTCACTGCTGGATCACAGGATAATATGCATGAAATTCCTGGCTGTGTTATTTGTAGAAGATATGACAAATGGTTATTTTATCACAAATGTTACTTTTTTTTTTTATTTATTTAAGGTATGGATACATTTGATGTTGTAAGTGTGACGTTCACAATCGGCAGTAAAACTGGAATTTTCATCTTCATTAAACGTAGTCTTGAGCAACATTGTAGACATTATGATGCGATGAGTCAAAACAACAAGAGTTTGCCCTTTTGAGTTATTTCCCTAATTGATGATACAAACTATGTATTTCCTGCGGAGTCAGAGGCTATGACAGGATGACCGTCAGTTCAAGGTCTGTCCCTCTAAATCACCGGCGCATTGCCTGCGGCCCGTTATCCTCCGAGTTGACTTTTGCTCTACAAAGGTCTCCCCCCTCGCCCCCCCCTTTCAAATGGCAGATGACATATAACTGCATTTGGCATTGTTTCCAAGAGTCAACAAAATAATCTTTTAGCACAAAAAACCTTCAATAAATCTAGATTTTAGTGTTTTTCGTACATGTTCAGGATATTGAGATTTATTCCTTCTATTCTGACATCACACGCAAGTCCAACAAAGAAATGGCAAAGGTGCCTCATAGAAATTTCACTTCCCATTATCCGTCCGTGACGAGCGTGCTGAAATCATGCTATTATCACAGACATCTTAAAGCAAGAGAAAGTGACAGATCATGAAAGAAAGGAAAACATGATTAATATGCCGTTCCAATCTAGGGGAAAGAATCCAAACCCGGTGAATTAATCCCATTTAATCTCTGTTGGTATTTTGTAGTGCCTTTTATGCATGCTGTTAATTCTGATTCCATTGCTTGGATTATTTTAATATGATTACGAAGTTAATCTTATACTAATCGTATCGGGGGGCCATTGGTAAAAATAAGTATTCCATAAACCCCGTGTAGTATGTTTCTTCCGTGTCTCTGCTGTCTGTTTTGTATACTATCTCACGTTTGTTTGGGGTCTAAGTTATTCTGCTGCTAGTGTGTATTAACCCCTTCATGACAAAGCCTGTACACGTATGGGCTCACAATGTATTGTTTTTAATGGGTTTAAGGACAACCCATTGTCCTTTAGGGGTTAACATACACTATTACGGCGGGTAAGAACCATTCAGCCCATCTACTGATGTGAAGACTCTGATCTTAATCAGTCCTTGGTCTTGTCTTAGATTCAGGATGGATAGCTTTATGCCCACCCTATACATGTTTACATTAGCTTCTGCCACTTCTTATGGGAGGCTGTTCCATTTATCTACCACCCTCTTAGCAAAGTAAAACTTTCTTACATTACATCTAAACCTCTGACCCTCCAATTATGACCTCTTATTCTAATGCTTCTCCTCGGAAACCAACTTACATCCCGTCTTTTTTGTTCAATCCCTTTCTACGTGCCTTTTAAGTTATAATTTTACATTGAAGTACTGTACTTTAGATGGTTCGTGAAATGGTTAAAACAACCGTGAACCAGGGGTTAGGCAAACAAGAACATAACAAAAATATCAGTTGTAGGTTTTTTTTTTTGTTTGTTTGTTTTTTTACATGGATCTGACTTTTTCCCCTAAACCTATGTTTTCTGCTTCAGTACACCAAGTCAGTGTAATGGAGTTTGTAGAATAAAATAAGAAAAATGTGTATAACCTAATATAGCACGCGTCCCGATGGGTGAGCCATGGTGGGCGTAGTTGATGTGTTTGAGGGGCTTTGGTTAGAGGACCACTTGCGATTTCAAAGGTGCTGGGGGAATATATAATAAACTTCACTTTTTTTGGTTTTTATAGGCGACGGTTAGAAGAGTGGCTTCTCACTAAAGGGAAGACCTACAAGCGCCCCCCCATGACCATGCCTCCCAAGAAGCCTGACAAAAGCAAGACGCCTGGAATTCAGAGCAGCTTTCTGTGGGCTGAAATAGAGGAAGAAGAGGAGCTGCTGCTGCTGTCCCAAAGAATAAACGCCACCCTTAGTGAGTGCCTGGAGCTCATCAACAAGGTAACAGTGACTGTTTGCTAAAGGAACAATATTGGCATTTAAAACTAGTGTGTGTTAAATTGCGTCTCTGCTTTTATTCATCTCTGCATGGTGTTTCTGAAACCCTTTATAAAGAACCTAAGCTCATCCCTTAGCGCAAATTGGCACCCTTACCACCAGCTGAGGCTGCTTGAGTAGGCGCCAAGCCAACCTTTGAGGCACTGTGTGTGTTCCTGGCGCATTTGCTTCTGACAGAACGGAATACTTTGCAGACCTTTTGGGGGGGGGGGAATGGACATGACTGCAACATAATGGTGATATGAGATTTATGTGTGATTTTTGCCAACCGCTGATAATTATCTGTAGTAAGAATTGTTTATTAGCAACATTAAAATGGTTTTACTGATGGAGAATTATAAATATATACATTGTGCTAGCAAAGTTGTCAGAAAATGTGTATATAAAGTTCTGCCTACGTGATCAATGGGCATTCTTGTCCAATATGGCCACCTTGGTGCCGTGCACACATCCTTGCTCCCGTACTGCCTTCTCCTGTGCTGTACGTGTGATTGTGTGCACGTTGTTATGTGACGTGGTGCAGAGGACTGAATTTAATCTTTTAGGGCACTTTCCGCCCATATATTTGCTCCGCAGGTGAATAGCACTGTTGAGTGGAAAGTTACCCCTACAAAGTGACACTTTGTGCACTTCTTAAAATGTATTCACAGTTTTACAGGTATAATTAAACATGTGAAAAATATCAAAAATATATCCGTAAAGCTAATTCATCCTCTAATCATATATAATGTTAAGTCTTCTAAAGTTTTCTGTACTAACACCTTGTGTCTGCTTAATTAAATTAATACATGTAATTTTTACTGACTCCCCCAGGTGGATTGTAACCCCTGATCTAATGACCTTTATTTCTTTTAATTTGTCGTATAGGGTGCACCCTCACAGGATATCCATTCTGCCTTAGGCAAGATCCCCCACGCTAAGAAGTTTGCCAAGTTTTGGGTGTGTAAAGCCAGGCTCAACGAGAGAGAGGGCATCTTTGATGTCATTGACTTATACGAGCAGGGGGTTAAATCCGGAGCTCAGGTGAGTTTTTAGAAAGGTTAGTGATGCCAAGATAACGTGTACGTTTTCCCCCCCTCGTTTTATTTTGGATGTTATTTGTTCAATTATAGCCAATTACTCAGGATTCATTGTTCATAATGTATTGAGGATCCCAGCCACAAGCATTCTGCGGTAATGCTGGCATTTTTTGTCTGCACAAATGTATCAAATGATCATCTACGGAAAGCAGTGCAACATGTTTGGAGTACTTTAAGGGAAGGAAGAATGAATGGGTTGCTAGTGTGCTTTGAAGCCTTAGCCACACTGGTTGTGGTATTTATAACTCTAACCTGAAATCTGCTGAAATTGGTCATAATACTAGAAATGAAATGGAATGTAATGGGTTGACCAAGAGAGCTGTAGTAACTCCCAGAGATCACCCACATGTATCCTCCTGTTGTCCCCAGAATCACTTCCAGCACCAGTCAGCATGCGCACCTTGGAACCCGGCTATGTGTACCCAATAAGTAGACACAACTACCTTGAATTGAGGACAGCAGGAATGAACACTTTATTGATGTAAAACATAGACAGAATTTCATTAACCTAAATTAACATTGTTAAACAGGTACCTGTAGACAACCCAACCTTTAATCCCCTTTAGCTACTGAATATCCCCCTGGCAGCCATCCTGTTAATGGGATTCGTTTACACAATGGAGTTCCTGCTTGTGCTATCTTTGTTTGGCAGCCAGGCTGGAGCCATCTCTGACTACCTTGGGGCCTTGTATGACAGGTCATTCTGTCACATGGATCTTCTACAAATGTGTTCTCTGCTTACTGAGAGCCAAATCATAGATTCAAATTCACACGACCCATTCTCCAAATACCCTTTAACTTTTTGTACTATGGGGGGAATGGTCCAATGAGCATGTTGCAAATAACAGGGCAGGGGAAGAAAAACAGGTTGACATGGCGGAGAGAGGGCAGAGTGAATGGCGGATACGGACAGACAACGAAGACAGAGGGCAGTGGGGATAAAACAGATTGAGAAGTTGGCTGCCATTTGTTGTAATGTAACTGGTGCTTCAACAGTTTATATCGATTACTCTCCATGAAATTCACTTTACAGCCAATGAATGAACTGCGAGATGCCATATTTGATATTATGAAGTCTACAAGCAAAAAATCTAAAGGTAATTTTAGTGTTCTCAATGATCGTATCTATTGCTTGACATTAGTCTCTGTTGGATGGCTTTCGTCACAGTTGCTGTTTGTAACTGGGATTTTCATTGCTATAGCAGTCACATTTGGGCCTCTGCCCAGTAAGGAACGTGTTCCAGTGAATGAAGCTCTAGAACATTCTAGATGTCCGATCAGTACAAGCGTGAAGAAAAGAAGAGATGAAGGAACACCGTGCGGCCGCCTAACCACCAGTGAGCAAGGCTCTGCAATCAAGTTCCAGGTTTCTCGTGTTTCCAGGTAACTATTGCATTAGAATAGATTGAACCGACCTCCTTACAGGTCTGGTAGCTTCTTTAAGTCCTGGAAAGTCATTTACATCAACTCCATTTTGGCTTAAAGTAGATGCATCCATCACATCTTTTGAGACCAAAGAATGTGTATGGGGTAATGTATTTTCTGCTACAAAGACTCTATGTTGCTATATGTGTTCGTAAGACTTTCCTGCTCATCTTGCGCAGCATAAAGAAGGAAACCGGCTGCCAGGAATGGAAACGCCTGACGCCTGTGCGGAGATCTGTGAGGATCAGTGAGGCAATGCCTCGCTACCCAGAGGTTCTGAAGGAGCACGACACGGTGGTGGCCTCCCTCGGGGAACTTCTGGACATGGCAGATACGGATGCTGTCCTGTACACAAGGAACGAGGCTCTGCCTGATGAGGCTGACGAGGATCTTCTGGATATGATAAATCAGGACCGCTCTGAGCTTAAGGAGGAACCTGTGTGATCTCTTGGCTGGTAACGTGAAGTGCCCTGTGTATTCTCTAGTGAAACTACCTGTGTGCAGTGAATGCAGCCGACTGCAGCAGGAATCCGGTGGGAGCATGTTCAGAATTATCGGCATTGTTAGTTTGCTGAGTGACTTCTCTACATCATGCGTTATCCGTCAGGTTTTAGCATGGAGCCTTCCTGAGAAATGCAGAGTCCTTGTTAAACTGCAAGAATCACCTAGCGGATGACTTTGCTACGCTATGCCGTGTGTGTATCGGTAATGCTTATCGCTCCCTAGTTTTTGTTATAATTGCATGTATTTTGCACATTAAGACTTTTAAGCACAATTATTAGGCCGTCTATTGTAAATATTTACAGTCCAGTATTGTATAGGAATATGAATTTTTTTTATCCCGCATGTGCACTGGACGTTCAGCTTTAGCAATGCGGTGACCCCCACTGTCACCCGGCATTAAAAGTATATGCGACATGTAAGCAAAGCAAAACCTGCTGTCAGCTGCTTGTATCATAAAGTATAAAAATATGGGACTAAACCGCTAAACAAAATAAGTTAGGGCATGTGCTTTGTTTCTGGGTGATACACATGAATGAAAAACATCACAGCTTCCCTGCTTTCTAATCCGTGGCTTGAAGGAACAGCTCTAGATATACAGTGACCACTAAAGATTGGTAAAGGCCAAGCTTTTTGCTTGTGGGGATATGTTTGTTTTCAAGACACGTTTTCTGCTTTAGCAGGGAAAGTATATTTTTTGCTTTAAAGCAGCCATTTTGTAAACTTTGTTGAGCTGCTGTCTAAATGCTTTTAAATATTTGTCGAATAATACATTTTATGATCTTTGATGTAGTGCTTTTTATATTTTTATGTGTATAAATGTATATCTTTTTATTTCACAATCTATTTGTACATGTTAACAGCTAAGTCTATTATTTAAGTATTTTTATTATCTGCTTCTTAATAAATCAGATTTATTGAAGTCTTGACGTTTAGACACTTTGTCCCCAACTGATTTTGTACAGTGCCTACTTTGGGAGAGGTTTTTGGTAAATTTAATAAAAATGCAGTAGTAATGGCAGTTCCCGGGGTACTTTTAATGTTGTAAAGTCTTTCTGCATGGTCAACATTGGTGTTGATTCACATCTATCCAAAGTTCTATTGACAATCAATGTGTATGCAGAAAAAAATGGGGAGGAGGGAGGCTAAATCTTTGTGTCGAGGGAAAAAACACTGTGTTGAGTTAAATGTAGAAGCTTTTTCACGAAAACACTTTCAGTTACATAAACCAGTCAATTTTGTTAATTTCAAGTTTCCGCTACTGCCCAACCTCACTGAGAACTATCCATGTAGGGCTTGATATATTTAAACATGTCTACCAAAACCATCACCAACAGCCTAGCACTTTGAACTAAATGTGTGTATATATATATATATATATATATGTGTGTGTGTGTGTATATATATATATATATATATATATATATATATATATATATTAGTATGTGTTTTACATTCGGACAGAAGGACTTTGCGTTGTGACCTAAATGACATCACCGTTAGTCCTGTGGACGTCTCGTTTCCTTCAGGACACAGGTAGAACATTTCTTATTGATACAGTCAACATCTACAGCCTATGTTACACTTTTTCATAAGTTTGCAGAGTTCCAATTCTTTTGTGCAGATGTCTCTTTATTACCATAACCTTGTTTCTTCTAAATAACAATACGATGGAAACAACAGTTTTAAATGCCAAATACACTTTATTTCAGTAACAATATAAAACAATGTAAACCTAACACACTCACACATATAAAAGAAAGCTCAGATATATAAATTGAAGATTCCCTGACTCAGAGGTCGGGTATTAAGAAATCAAAGAAAATGATGTATACAAAAAAAAAGTCTTTTCAAGTAAATTATATTTGTCGGACTAAAGAGTACAAAAGAGTAGCTGGGACGGGAGGGGAAATGGTGCAGACTGAACCATAAAGCTGTATTCACTAAAAGCTTTTTGTAGGTCATACATTCAGTTGCTGATCCTAATATAAAATGCTAGTTTAGTGAATACATTCAGGATTGGTGACTTTGCTTATTAACCATTAAATGTGTGAGAGCCATAGTCGTTGGGGACATCTGCAGTTCCCATTTTGGCTTTTAACAGGGCTTGACACTGGCTGTCTATGACTTTTCAAAAGCACTGTTATATGTTACATGTGGTATTTTCCTTTAAATACAATGCTACCCTCTGTGATATAACCAACAAAAAAGTTTAAAAGTATTGGTAAAAGAAATATAAAACGACATAATTACTATACTCTAACCACCTAAAAAAAAAAATAAAAAAAAAAAATGCCCAACTTTAGTCTCCTAACCTAACAAGAAGAGCTAAGGAGGTAGATCTAGGGGATAATACGTTATGTGTAGTAACCGGGAATGAGCTTCATAGGCACCTATTTCATGAAACAAGACTTCGCTCATTTCCGCAATGGTGCTTTTAAAGCTCTAGGCCCATCTTTATTGCAGGGTACCTGGCTCAGTGGTTACTGTCCTTGGTGGACCAGCTATATATACTCTATATGGACAAAAGTATTGGGACACCTGCCTATTACGCCAACAGGGACATTTATGACATTGCATTCTAAACACACAGACATTAATAAAAAGCTGGTCCCCCCCTTTGCAGCTATAACAGCTTGGACTCTTCTGGGAAGGCTTTCCACAAGATTTTGGAGAGTTTCTGTGGTACTTTTTGCACATTCATCCAGTAGAGCATTTGTGAGGTCGGCACTGATGTTGGATGAGAAGGCCTGGCTCGCGATCTGCGTTCCAGTTCATCCCAAAAGTGTTCGATGGGGCGGAGGTCAGGGCTCTGTGCGGCCGGTCAAATTCCTCCACACCGAACTCATCCATCCTGTCTTTAAGGACCTTGCTTTGTTTGCTGGATTTAATATGCAGTGTCATAAAAGTCCCTGTTGGTGTAACGGTCAGATGTCGCAACACTTTTGTCCATATAGCATATTTGTACCACTGCTCCCTATCTTCTGTTATATCATCCCATTACCCTCATTCACTTATACAGAGTGCTATGAAAGAAGCTTGTGGATCCATCATAGCTGTGCCTCTTGCTATATCGGAACAGTCGGTCCACTGGTTTCTTACCACTAATAGTATGAGGTTCTAATGATAAAGTTAGCTGTACTGCTTCTTGGGCATTAACCTGAAAGCTCTCAGAACCATGCCCTCCACGTTTGTTGAATTAGAAGTTCTGGAGAAAGCAGGACTAAATGCAATGTGTGTCAGAGAACATGACATTGGAAGTGTTATAGAGAACCAGCCTGGCTATTTGACAGATTAGTCATAGCATATAGATATAGAAAATGGATAAGCGGCAACGTCTCAAACAACAAACAAAAAGAAACAACAAAAGTTGGAAAATTACCATTACAACTAAACGGGAAAATGAAAATCTTACAGCCAAAGGAAGAATAACCCCTCTCTGAATTTCAGCTACTTAAATGCAATAGTACAGGAGAAGGCGATTGTTGGTCCATTGCGAACTATGAGGTGAGGCAAGGCCCAGAGGTTCCTACATTATTATACAACATATTACTTTGGCAGACAAATTGTTTTAATCAGAGTCAAGAAGGATAAGATCACCCGGCATTATGGAATGGATACTTGGGGAACACATCCTAGTAACAACCAGAACGCTGTATTTAACCTCGCAAGTACTATCTTTTCCTGCATGGCACAAAAGCGGCTGTCACAGAGAACATGCGGCTCCAATATTCTTACATGGATCAAGAGCTAAGCCTGGCACCTACAGACTGCTAAGTCTGATAAACGTAAGGGGTACAACCAGTACCAGTGAATGGGGGCCGCCCAAGCATAACCCACTTTAACATCGCAGCCTGCTACTTGTGTCTGGGTCCTTTCAGGGGATAGCGGTCTGCAGCCCCGTTCCAAGCATGGAGCAGGGGGACGTTGTCTTTAGGTTTGTGTTGGGCCCCAAGATTTCTGAAGATTGCCAGACAAGTAAAATGAGGGAAATCCTTGAAGGGTTATGAAGAGATGGGAGATCCAGGATAACTTGGATTGTAAAGGATCACGGCAAGCCGTTCCTGCAAGCAGGGGTATCCAGTATAATGGATAGCTGAATGAATAAATCATTAGTCATTTGTGTTCCTCTAGCACAAGAAGCTCATTTAGGTCGGATGTTCATAACCAATAGTGAATTTGGTGACCTGCAACTCCGCTCAGAAGTCCCTATTTAGTAAATAAACCTTTTAGTAGTCCAAACGTTACTGAGATATGTGAAAAATATATATAAAAAATATGAATATTTGATGCAGTGCCGCTAAATTGACGGACCAATAACTTGGTCTTGACAGTACTTGACGGCGTACCTATAACTGTGATCAATGAAAACCAGTCAAACAGGAGAAGAGTGATAAACTGAGTCCCTAAGCGCTCTGTTCTGGGTTCTCTTTAATTTGTTGATTTTTTGTTGAGTTATTACATGCGAATGTCTGTTTGCAGATCGTATAATTTTAGAGACGGTAATTTAAAAGAGGATATTTTTTAAGACAAATTTGGACAAATTGAGGGAAGAGGCAGGTAATCGCCTGCTGGTATTTAACATAAATATAATGTAATATTTTTCGGGGGAACAAAGTTAAAATTGATGTTTTTATTGTTTGCTTATACTTGAAGACAATAAACTTCTTTTTTTTTTAATTGTGTAGAAAGTGAATCTGTGACTGGAACAGACAATAAGATTTTGCCATGCATGGAAGATGTATAATATAAAAGCATTATTATCGAGTGTATAAAACTAATTTAAGCTAAGTGAAGTATATCACCGCTCCCCGCCGTGCTATTAAGTGATTCAATCCAGTTAGTTAACTCTTCAAGTGCTAGCCTTGTGTCATGTTGAACACACGTGCAGCACTGAAAGGTGTGGAGAGTCTTTAAATTTAGTCTTAATGTTCCATTTATGTGTTTCCAGTAAAAAAAAATGGTTAAAAAAGTAAAATGCTGTTTCCTAAACTCTTGGCAGTTATCTTCTGTGAGTCAGCACCGGGGGACCCGAGTCTGGTTTGGGAGAACAGGAGATGGAGTCCAAAGACAACTGGCCATAAATGCAAAGCCCTGCCTCACCTTGTGCCGTTTGTCCATACTTTCCAAAACCATTCATGTGCTTATGGGTTCTGAGTGAGTTGCTCTGTGGGGGAAGGTAAATCACTCTTGTAGAATCTAAAAAGATCGGAATATTCCAGCGAAGGTAACACTGCTCAAACATCATCATCTTCTTCACCTACTTCGTGCATCAGTTGCTTTAGTCTCTGTCGGAAAACAAACTCCCAGTTAAAGACAGATATAGAGGGCCTGGGGCCAATGTAAGCGAGCTGACGCAGGTACCTAGACTGCCCGGAAGATGGGGATCTATAGGCCGTGCAAACAAAATAAATCATTCAAGAACATAAGATAATATCCGTGGAACTAAGCTGGATAGAACGACAAAACTGAAGACTGAAAATGCGTGTAAGAAAAATAATACACTTGGTGCATTATTTTTTTATCTACTAAATAATGTAGGGTCGGACAGATGACTACGGCTTATTCCATCCTACTAATTGGACGAATTCTCACCTGTTTTCCGTACAAGTTGAGTTGTTGGTGCAAATGTTTTCCAATTTGCTTTGAAGGATCTGCTCCGTCCATGCTGATATGGTCCACTGTGGATTCATGTGGCATCTTGGGAAAGGGAAGCATAAAGATGAGTTGATATTGAGAGGCCTTCTACTGGAATGGACTGCACGCAGGCTTATGATAAAGGATCAAGTCCTTTATCTGCTTTTATATTACCTGCCTGACCTAGGGCAGCTCCCCCACCCCAGCTGCCTTCATCAAGGGAAAAACATGCCCCTCTTATCCCAAGGGGTTAAATATTTTTGTTGGGTAAGTGACCCAATTGTGTATATAGTGCTGGATTATGACATCATATCCCATTGCTCCAATTAGAACGGGTCAGGAAGGAATACATTACAAAGATCTGTGCCGGAAAAACACAGATCTCTACTCGTTCATGGGTGGCATCCCTCTGGCTGTCAAGCTGCTGTAAACAACAAACCCACTGTTGCTTAGGATGGCTATGAACGTTGGTATTCGTGGCTTGCAGCAGCTCAACTAAGACTGATGCACCTGGAAATATTGGTAGACCGTAGGAATGGGGAATGGGCAAAGCTACACATCACCCCCTCTATCTGGACAACAACATAACTGGTGGGCAATAGGACTTCAAAGTTAAGCCATTTGGGAGACATCCCTCAGCTTGCCAAGTACATACCAGCACTGGGAGAGCCCGGAACAAATAGCTGAAAGGATAGTACAGGAGGTTTATGAAGGAAGCAGCATAGAGATCAGCATAACGCATCAGCTGGCTGGAGAAGAGAGTCTGTCGGGACCCGCAGCGGAACAGGCTGCCCATCTTCCCGTAGCACATATCCATCTCATGCGAAACTTTCTGCGTGCAAACAATAGGCCAGTTATGAGAATCCAGAGCTTATACATACAGCATACATTACATTAACACGGTTTAAGTACCAGCTGTCGTCGGACTGTTGTTCTGATCAGTAAGGTAGAATTGTGGTCCATAAGTAGCTAGAGAGACTTGGCTAGGCGTCCCTAATCTACATAGTTGAAGGCGTCAGCTGTATAGATAACCCCAGCACTGTATTCAGCAGTCATGTCCCAAGGCAACTTGGTTCCTTTTATGGACAGCCGGGCAAGGGTTGCAGTGGAAGGACATTAGTCTTATTCCCCTGTAAGCAACTAGAGATTAATGTTGGCCGTTTAGCTTATCGTGGCCTAGTGTTTATAGGACAACAGTGGGGAGTTTGGGCTTAGGCAACACAATCTCTGGTGCATATAGGTTTGTAATGGCTTTGAAGATACTCTTAGTTTAAATGTTCATTTCATGGAAAGTGAAATCTGTGCATCACATTGGCAGGACCCGTATGATCTGACCAATATCCCATCCTGACGTTTTTCAGCCACCTAACAACAGGGGAGAGATAACTGAATGGGGAGAAATAATTATACAGATCCAGAGATATTATTATTATTGTTAGAATACTGCTCCCTATGGTGTGTGTATATATATATATATATATATATATATAATGGATTTTTTTTAAACACGCACACAGCCCACACATATATATAAATATATGTGTGTGTGTGTGTGTGTGTGTGTGTGTGACAAATCAACATTAAAGTTATTTTTTTTCTACCCAACATTGCGTATCAAACTTTGCAGCGGGGCCATATTCTCAGCTGTGGTTATACTATTCATGTTCATTTCAAGGTTAAGGCCACAACATTTTGTAGGGAATGCACAATTTGACAGGTGTGGTGGGAATTTAAGTACAATGATTCATTTAATTGATTTATGTATGGAGAACGTATAAAGGGATCCCCAAAAGAGATGGGATTTCATCTTCTGGAAGTTAGGAGATGAAAGGGCGTTCCACGCACCCGAGGCTGTCAATCGTCTGCTCCCTGTCCCTGTGGATAAGGCAACGAGCACTTCTGTCCTGAATACTATAATGTCAGGGCTGACAATCTACACCCTTTCTTCCACGTCAGCCCCTCTTAAGGGAATGAGGAACCTTACCTGGATCTGCTTCTGGATGGAGCTGATGTCCGGATGCTCGCTGCTTCCGCTGTCCATGTGTCTGAAGAATGAATGAGAAATGCACCTTGAATCAAATGAACCTTGATGAAAATTGTCATAATTTATACTCATTTTGCACAGCCCCACGCTGTACGTCATTTAATAATGCCAAGGATTACACGAGATGAAGACTTACATAGAATCACAACAAACACAGATATGCAGAGTTCAACAAGGAAACTAAACAACTGCAAGACTGGAGAACAATCATATTTGTTATATGGTAGCTTGGAGTAAAGAAGAGAGAGAGGATGTGATAGAAATATAGAAGTTTATTTCACAGGAGAAATGTTAGCGTTACAGTTTAGACTTACTGATATAATTCTGCCAAAAAGATGTCCAGGCTCTTCAGTTCACCAAAAAGCTCTAGAAAAGAAATAAACGTTTTCAGATGACCGTAGACCAGGGATAGTCCATTGTCTATAAAACTCTTTCTCCCAGCTGCTTGGACACATATGTTTTTGTTTTCAGAGAATCCAGTCTACACACGACGCAGTAGGTCATGCGAGAAACTTAAAATGTCTGGCGCTCTAGAAATAAGATGTAATAATCACATAGAGTTCCTCTAGGTGCATCCAGTATTCACAACTGGCCCTTGGGCATAAGCAGTGTACTCTTTTAACACATTGGGTTCCAGCAATTTGTGTGAGCTTAATGTACATTACTACCGGAGAAGGGACGTTGCTTTGGAGTGTGTTAAATGCTTACCGCTCTTTTCAGCCCAGATTTCGAGCTCCTTGGCCAGCTCGGGCACTACGAGGAAGGTCCTCCACCCCTGCCTTTTCTTCGACTTCAGGATGTCGCCGAAGATGTGATCTCCCACGTAAAGGATGTCCTTGCCCTTCATGCCAAGCAGTTCACACACAATGTCGGAGGAGCCTGGTGCAGGGACAGGGCAAGAGTGAAACACAGACACACAGATGGTCCTGAAATGGAGCGATGGACCTAGTTTGTGATCCAAATCACATTTTGTACTGGAAGAAATGAATCGGTCAAAATCTTCTGGCAACATCCAAACAAAAGAAAAATCCCGCAGTATATGATATTCACATTGTTTGTTTATTCAACGTTCTGAGTCAGATCTCCGGTTCTGTTATAGGTACTGGGAATAGGAAGTACCAGTCAAGAATGGTTAATGGTGGAAAAGTATTTGAGGTTGAAAGTGACAGAGATAACTACCTGGGGTATTGAAAGGGCTGATGACATTTCATCATATACTATGCCCCAAGTGAGGATGTTGAGTGTGCGTGAGAAAGAATTACCTCCTGAGTACACCGCGCAGTGCTGGTGGGGGCCCGTGTACGTTCCGATTCTCAGCTTCCCATTGTCCTGTAAGGAAGGATAGATGAAGATTGAGAGCGTGTGAATAAGAGGGGTCTGTTATCTGGAGCTCTCCCGGGTATGACATGGTGGGACATGTGCTATTTAAACCTTTGGCATAAAACCCACTCCCATTTCGGAACCATTCCTGTCTCCTGCACCACAAACCGCCGGTTAAATGTTTCTCATCATCCTTTACAACTAACCAACCTGATTTCATTTTTGTCCCTGGTTTCCCACATAGACTGGATGGAAGGAATGGTTTTTATTTGCTATCAAACTCTATTTCTAGAGTCTCCTTCTACCCATCTTTATTTTAACCAATTATCTTCCTAAACTTAGTGCAGATCCGCTGATTTCTATGAATAATCCTCAGTCAACTCCCTATCGAGTGCAACTGGAACTATATTCAGGTGCTCAACAATTGTTTTAATCCACGTAGGCATTGAAACATTTTGTAACCTCTCAAGAGTCCAAATTGTTTGGTTCTTTGGTAAGTTTAGCCCTGATTCCTGTCAACCATTTGGAGTTAAATAGTAGCTTAATGAGTTCCAATACTGGTAGAGTCAACTGTATTATTTAAAATAACTTAATACTGGCACTTACTGAATGGTTAGCCAGTGCTACGGAATTTGATGGCGCTATATAAAACAATAAATAATAATAATAATAATAATAATAATAATAATAATAAAGCAAGCAAAAATCCCTGCAGTGACAATATGTTTCAACAATACAAAAAGCAAGTGTGTATTATGCTAAACGAACACTAGAGGGCACCACATTTCAACAAAGCAGTTATCTGTAGCAGCAACAATTTCCGCAGCGCTTCTTACTGCGCATGCATTCAAAGAGTCAGACAAAACTAGAACAGACTGACTAAGACAAACCGACACATCGGGTAAAGAGGGCCCGGCTCGCAAACTTAAAATTTTGGGTATTTATCCAAAAGTTGCACGGCTACTCACCGTGTTCACCTGACGTAGAACTGTTCCCTCTGCAAAGAAGAGAGGTTTCCTGGTGTCCACAACAATCAGATCAAAATAGGAACGCCATGTTTTCTGGTTGGGATCATTATTCTAAAAAAGAAAGAAAGAGTTAGCCAATACAAGCTGTGTGACATTAGCTCTCCAAAGCAGGGTAGAAAGTAGAAATACATATTTAGGGCCAGACTGTTGATGTCGGGGTGGCCCTGGCACTTTAATGGCAGTGGCTGTCTTATGATGTAAGCGCGGCCATACGCTATGTTTTTTTGCTCATGTAGTGGTCTGCCAGGCATTTTCAACCCACGGCCCCCCACACAGAAGCAGCAGATCGGGTACATATGTAATGATGTTGGCCAGAGGTGCCAGATGGCCAGCCCGGGCCTAGTCCCAACCTAGTTACTCTACCGAGCCCTGCATCAGCGCAGTGACTTTATTTATCGCTTGGGTTTGCATGCCTTCGGTTATGAGTCTGTTTGCAAAAATAGAATGTCTTCCAAAAACTACAACTGAAATAGTTTTACATGCGAAGGAGCTCAAAAAGAGCAAGGATTCTAGAAATACATCCTATGAAAAAGTCTTTGCAGAGGAACAAGTAAAAATGGTCTTCTTTGGCAGCTTTTAGCCCAATAAAAACACCAACTCGGTTTCCTACGTAAAAAAAAACAACTTTTATGCAGCATTGAACAGCAAGAGTCAAAAGCAACTTAAACTCCTACAGAAGATCGGATTAAATATATATTAAATTATAAAAAATACAAATATTCCTGCTGGTAGAGACCTGGGTGGGCAGAAACAGACTATTACTCTTCAACAGGTAGCGAACGTTTTCATAGACACTTTTGTCCTTCTATGGACACAATGTCTTTTCATGATCAGGACCTGGGGGCCGATAACTTTGAAAGAGCTTCTGGCAGCAATAATGAACCAAGACCGCGTCTCAAATATCGCTGGTAGACGGTTGACCTTGATGCTTCTGTTTGTAATGGCAAGTACATAAATCCCTAAAACTAATAATTTTATTAAGGCCAATGGAAAAGGGATTGGATAAGATTACACGGTCATGCAAACAAACAGTGCAGCCGTTTATTTTTAAAGCTCGCAGACCCCCCACAAAAGAATACGATGAGAAGATAGCACAGAGCGCTTGGGGGTCTGATTTAATAACAAGGAACTCAGCCTGCAGAACAGGACAGGACAGAACTCAAAGCTCCCATCACCGGGGATTAAATTGATACAGAGCCCAGAACATTGTGAGTATGACTCAGTGGCGTCGGCAGGGGGGGGCCAGAGGGGGCCATGGCCCCCCTACATCATGCTGTGCCCCACCGTGTGCCCCCCACTTGAAACGCCGTGGGCCGGATGGACGGCCGGCAGTATGACGTGTAAACGTTTCACTACCACAGTGAAGAGCAGCTCTGCGAAAACATAGAAACATGGAACTTGACAGCAGATAAGACCCGTTCGGCTCATCTAGTCTGCCCGTTTCTATCTGATGTACGTTTTTTTCTGGGATTCAGTATAGCTTTATGCCCACCCCATGCATGCTTAAATTCCCATTCATACGCTGGCTAGTATTACACATGATGATTCTACACACGGTAAGGGGATGCAGGGAGAGGAGGGAATTCCTACATTCCCATTGTGTGAGGAGAGGCGAACCGGTTGCGGAAAATAAACAGGTGCATTAATCTTGCCCACCTGTTGTTTTGTTACGAGATGCCACGTCTGGTGAGCTTCACATTATCCCAGAGCTATTACTGAGTCAATGATATCATAACAACATCCAACCTTCACGGTGCCGGGGACGCTGAGAACCCTGTCTGTGAGTGCCGCTTAAATGTGTGTCAGCCCATCAGTGAGTGTAAGTGTGCGTCGGAGGGGAATTCTGCGTTTGTTTGAGAGAGTAGTTGTGAGCGTTTGGCGGTCAGGTAAAGCAGAAAGAAAATCCAGAACACAAACGCGAGACTCCTTGCCCTAACCGGAAATCCCACCGGCAGAAGAAATAAATACGGTAGATGTGGCAGCCATCAATTATTTAAAACATCACATAAGGGGGTAATCCAGAAAACACCTTACATGTTTCATGTCCACACGCTTTATCATAGGTATTAAAGTGTTCATGATAAAACTAGTTGTGTCCACATTTAGCAATGGTGGTTAGCAAAATAGAAAGGATCTGCCACATACCATGTATAAAAAGCCACTATTTTTTATGATCGTTTTATCACACTAGCGATTTGTGACACTTTGTTGCCAGGGATTTGTTTGATTTGTGAACAAAAAAGTTTCAGCTGTGATAACGCAAAGAGAGTAGCTGCATGTGATAGTAGCGGCACTTCGTACAGAGAGTGCAAGCTGCACAAGAGATAAAGGCTCCATGTGGGAGGTAAGAGGGAGTGAGGGAGGTAGAGCTGTACTGTAGATGGGAGAGGGAGTGAGGAAAAGGGAGGAGGGAGAGAGAGTGTGTGTATTGGTATGGGTGAGTGAGTGAGTGTGTGTTAGCCTATGGTGTGCCTATGGTGTGTCTATAGTGTTAGGTTGTGTGTGTTATACAATGTTAGCATGAGTGAGTGTCTGTTAGGATTTAGTGTTAGCATGCATGAGTGTTACCGTATGGTATTAAAGTTTGTGTGTTAGTGTATGGAAGCAGCATGAGTATCAGCATATGGGGTTATAGTGAGTCTATGGTGTGTTAGCATAAATGTGTGTTAGTATTTGGTGTTAGTATGTATGTGGGTTAGTGTAAGGGTATGATGTTAGCGTGAGTGCATGTTTGAGTTAGTGGCACCTGGGAGTGGAAGAGAGTTTGTGTGAGTGTTTGATGTTCGAACGAGTTTGTGTGATAATACTTGTGTGTGTTGGTTACGGGAGGGAATGCCAAATATATACTGCACCCGAACACCATTACCCCTAGATTCTACGCAGATCTGCAGCTATTTCATCAGGTAAGTAGCTCTGATTGTACATACTCACATTTTGTGTGTCACACCCAACATCAAACAAATAGGACATGATGGCCTGTAGGAGAAACAGAATATTATTCCGAGAGAACATCGAGAAGAAGCTGTGGAGACAGGGACTGCATTCATGCTCACATCTGTGTAGTTATAATCACTGTTTGTAGCCAGAAAGACTTTTGCAACTTCCTTCATCCGACCGAGTAGCAAAGGGGTCCGTGCCTGTTAGAGAACACATGGGAGAGTTATGTGAATTATCTCCGTATCTCACAGGCGGCTGAGTAACGGGACAGTAACGCTTCAGGACAGCCGCTCGTAAAGGTAAATCCTATCATATACCTCCATATATTGTGTGTTCTGCTACATGATTACTCTGTGGGTACCTGTGTATTCCAGCAACAGCTTATAAAGACTAACTGAATTTGTAAATCGGTGTAGTTCCCTTCATGATTTACCCAATTATGATACTATTTGTATAAAATGTATGCAGATACGTGTGATCTGGGTAGGTGGCTTAGCTCGTACAGCGCTGACATTGGATTTTACGCAGGTTAAGCCCTTCGTTAGGACTTTAAAGTATAGTTTGGTGTTTTTTGGGATACCCAATATGAGAGAATCGCCCATTTATTGTCTCTTCCTATTTTCCACACATATTTTAACATCAAATGAATCCTACCTACGGCAGAATATGAATTTACTCTTTAGGGGGTGTTTTGGGACCTCTAATCCTAATAAAATATGTTTTTTAACCATATTATTTTTAACAAATATGGTTCTCCACAGAAAATAATAATAATAATAATAATAATAATAATAATAAACCAAGTAAATAATTTAGCAGAATTCCACAAAGTATTAGCAATGTGGGGTGTCATCTTTAAATCTGTATCTGATAACTTACGTCTTTCAGGACATATTTCTCCAGATTCTTCAGGGTTCTCTCCTTTAGACAACCCTGTGACATAAATAAACCAATGAAGTGCATCTGTTAAAATGTCTTTTTTTTATAAATAGAAACCAAAAGAAATCCACTGCCCCAGCAGATTTAACCCATCCTTCCTTATTGAGTCACTTTTTGATGCAGCGGAGAGCCTCGTGAGCTTAAAAAGTCTCATGTGATTTTTTATGCATTAAAAACTTCAATCCTTACAAATAAAATATTATTTTTTTTATTTAAAAGAAACATTAGAGACAGGTCAATATAGGTTTTTGTTCAATGTTTGAAAATGTGGAAGCAATTCAGGGCATTCGGGGGAAAGTGTACAGAATGGGTGCTGTGAAACGAAAGCAAAAGCCAATAAGGTTAAACTTAAACAAGCGAGGGAATTTGCTGAAACAAGGGAATGCGTGAAACTGGGGAATGGAAAGACAAAGACCTTCTGGCTTGTCCCCTTTGGAAATATTTCCATTGGCCTCCAAAGTCATTTCCGACTCTCTCTCTCTCTCTCTCTCTCTCTCTCTCTCTCTCTCTCTCTCTCTCTCTATCTCTCTCTCTCTATCTCTCTCTCTCTCTCTCTCTCTCTCTCTATCTATCTCTCTCTCTATCTCTCTATCTCTCTCTCTCTCTATCTCTCTCTCTCTCTCTCTCTCTCTAAGCAGTTCTGAGAAGCCAGTGAAGCAAAAGAATAAGGCTTTGGCCGTCTGTGCCAAGACAGCGCTCAAGGAGCTACTTGGGGTGATAATGCGTACAGAAATAAATGCAAGTGGATAGATAAGACCCATTCTGCGGCTGCGTTGGAAATAAAAAATCTCAAGCAGGCGGTTTCTCTTTTAACTGTTTTGACTGCGTTATTACATATTTGTTATGCTTTACGACCTTGGAACAGATAAAAAACAATACGTATTTTGTTCAGATACCGAGAGATGGCGGCCCAGCCTTAGACTAAAGGTTAACCGGCTCCTCTCTGGGACTCCTGCTAGCCATGACCCCTAGAAAACTGTGTCTCAGCAGAAGTGGGTGAGCAGGCTGTGCGGTTATCTGCGAGGCATTGTGCTCCTCGTGACAGCAGACATCACCGCCAGATAATGCGCAAAGCCTCCACACCCCGCCCGCGATCTTACCGAGTCATGCACGTAGTCCATTGCATCTCGCACGTCCTGGTACATGCTCCGAAATGACATGAACAAGTTCCCATGGCGATAGCCGGTGTCACAGCTGTAGAAAAATGCAGGGCAACGCATCATTCACATTGAGCTTTTTTTAGTTTTAAAAACAGCATTTATGGGTTTATCATTGCTTTTTAAAAGTGATTATCTCTTCGCCATAAGTTATATAATGAAACTGTTGGAACCTTCTATAGTTCCTCCTGTCGCTTCATATAACCTTTGCACATAACCCTTCTTTACAGTGTGTCGTGTGGCTCCATACAGTTCCCTATAACCACCACCTAGTTCTCCATATAACCTCTCCCTATAGCTCCATTATTGCTCTCCTCCTACTCCTCATCTCCTGAGATGTGACAGATCCACACAGCTCCTAGAGCTCCTTCTATCGCTCCGTATGGCTTAATAGTGGGTGGAAGACGTTACTCCAGTCCAGTAATCTGACCTCTACCTGCTCCTCGTCTTCTCCGGCTGATTGTTAGTTCCATTGGCTTTTGTGGTGCCAGAAGAGGGACATATAGCCGGAGCTGAGCACCATCTGTAGATAATGGGTGTAAAATCCCTGATCGCTGTCTAAAAATATAATCTATGCAGAAAGGAGCAACATAAGGGGATTCGGCAAAGGGCCTCATAGATGAATTATTGATTTATTTCCTTTATTTTAAAGTTCAACTTTAAACTTGAACCTAAAACTAAACTTGAACTTGATGTACCATAACAACCCTGAGTCTTGCACTGGTTATAAAAGGAATATCTTAAAATCCTAAATCTGTGACAACATCTAAGGCATCTTCCAAATTAAGTAAACTTAAAAAAAAAACATTCAGGCAGTTCTATTGAGTTTTATTTGCTGTATTGTTGTTATTATAGCGCCAGAAGACGTTGTAGCGTTATTACTATGAAGGAGAATACAAAATGGACAATAATATTAATAGCAGACAGGTCCAGTTCTGCATATAATCTCTCCCTGTCTCCCATTAAACCCCAACCCGATGGAAAGTATCCCTGCTTGAAATTCAAATAATATTCCAATAGAAGACAGACATTTAACCCCTTCAGTAACACCTAATTATTTCTCGGTATATATGTAAGAAGTGTTTTACTCACTTTATGTAACGGGGACAGTTGTTGAAGAAATCCACAAGGCAGGCGAAGAGGTATGTCTCTGTGGAGGCAAAATGTAATTCTGGTTTAACCCTATATTTGAACGTGTTTTTTAATTGGCGTAAATAGAGAAACGTGATAACGCTGTTCTAAGGTCTCTTCCCTTCTCCCTTACAAAGGCTGTCAGTACTAAATGAAATGATAATTTAATCAATTAATAACTATTATTCATGAGTATCTCCATTGGCTTATATATATTGTGACGGTCAGGGAAAGTGGTTGGGAGGTACATAAGGCTTGTTTTGGCTAATGCTAGTTACCCTTACCGACCACATTAAAGCACCAAGGTAAGACAGCGGTTATAGGCAAGTTAAATCAAAGATTGATTATGGATCTTGCAAATATGTTATTGGTTCCCGGCTTCTTGTATACTATATCACACTCAGAGAGAAGTGGAATTAAAATGTGAAATGGTTTTGAGTTGCGTGCACGATAATCCACACACTATGAAGCCATTCAGGCGCCCGGTTCTTTTGGCATGTGGCCAGCTGTTTGATACACAAACCCATAAACTACACTTCTAGTCTAGAGGCAGCATATAGCCACTTGTTTATCAACTGCTGGCCTTCAAGTACCAGATTCTTATTCCTAGTCCAGTCGTGATCCACTGACTATTGGTCCCTAAAGAGGCTGTAAATCCCCTCTGATGGAGATCAGTACTCACCAGATAGGTTGAAGAGTGTGTTGAGGACATGAAATCTCTTGGTGTCATCCCTCTGTATGAATTTATTTGGATAGATTTCCAATATTTCTGCCCTAACAGGGATAAGAACACAGGAATTGAGCATGAGACAACCTAGTCTATGGCCCAGGGACCCTTTCGAGGTCAGAGCAGTCTCATGGGGAAGAAACTTCCCCTGCGGTAGATGAAATGCTTGATGCTTTCCTCCCCCAACCCCTGGTCTCTCTCCCTCTCGTTACTGTTTGCAGAGAGCATGCCATAGGGCAGAAGAAGACCATACTGTGTTATTATTAATTCACCTGATGTCACCCCTGAGGAAAAGAGGGGCATAAACTACTTAGTTACAGTGACGTTAGAGATAGTGAGAAGAAGAACTTGCAGAAAGGCTACCGTTTGTAATAATATAAATATTAAAAGGGCTGCCTGCACTATGACCTATGTCAGTGAATGAACCCACAGAGGACATAGAGGTGGTTGGAAGGAATTCTGGCCCCTGGACAATGAAGTTATTTATAGGGATATTAAACCCACTGGGATCTGTAAGAAAATCCACCAGCGCAAAATTTAGTTTAATGACAACAGCCCAAAGATATCCAGGTCCTATTTTGCTTGCATGGCCTAGCCTGAACAGCAATTCCACAGCCAAAAGAGTATTCACAAAGCAGTGGCCGCCAGGTTCCGAAATGTATCATAAAACATGCTGTTGGTCCACTAATGAGTGTATGTAGAGTAATTAAATGCGATACAAACTACAGTTATAGGTGCATTAGTGCCCCCACATATATTTTCAGAATTAACAATTAGCTGCAGAAGTATGGACATTCTGGTGTAGGGTTGATGCGTTGCGAAAGGGACTGGGAGCCCCCAAACCACCGTGTATCCAAAGTGAATTACTGCAAATAAATTTGGGGACACTGGTGCACCTTTAACTGGATCATGTGGGATCTCTTTGGGATTACTCTGAATCCCCTAATCAAATGTGTAACCCCCACAAGCTTCACTCACCCTTTTAAGAAGCGGAAACCATGAGTGCAGACAAGGACGTTTCCATTGGAGTCAACTTTGAGCAGGGTCCCTCTGCTGCTGTCAAACACCAGGCCTCTGCCAAAGACAAAGAACAAAGTAACACCAACTATAAATAATGTGGTATGTTAATTTACACGGGACATATTGTTATACCGCATGCCCATCAAACACAGCAAGATATATTCAGTGCTATACAAAGAAAAGCATGACATGTATGTAATATAAAACTCCAAGACCTAGAGATCAAAGTGCACACAACATTATAACATGATAGACACACGCAACGTATCAGGGCATGCCACAGCAATTCATCTATTGTATTTAAAATCACTATAGCATTCCTATAACAGGCTCATGGCTGTAATTATGTAATATGTGTCCCACTTTCACCCATACGTTGCATTCATATTCCACGGCGGGAAATCTGATACATTTTATTGGATAAACAAATGATGCATTCTTTTTGGATTGATCACATTCAATATGTGAAACTCTACAGCAATGACTCTCAGAAGAGTTTTTTTCAGTTGCCACAAACGTAGCAGCAACCAAGTTCTGGTGGCCAGCTAAGTGGTCGCATGGCTTTACTGGTAGCTGTGCGTACTCAGCCTGTGAGAGGATACTGAGGTCTTCTCCCGTGACACCACATGGTCCAACAATGAGACTGCACAGGCTGGTGGCCAAACTTGAGAAATGCTGCTCTGTTATAATATTCCAGCATTACTGAACTTTTACATCTTTTGTTACAGCGAGTGAACACTGTTTTTTCATATTTGCCCCAGAAATGATAATAGTCTTAAGACGGTTTCCAACCTGAGACTCATGTGTCTCCACATAGTATAAATGCCGGCCTGCTAAAAACAAACTTATTTACCATAAGTGCTGATTATTTTGTATAGAAAAAAGTCAAGTGCCCTTTTCAGATGGTTTCCTCATCATGATGTAGAACACCCCAGAACTACTATCTCGCACGTGATCTATCAACAATGCATTCCTGATTCCCGGAGGTAACTGCGTGGGCCACATGAGGCACAATCCAACAAAGCCATAACTACTTTTAACTAGCACAGAGACAGAGCGACCTGACAGTAGCTTCTAGAAGTTACTACCCTGCATTCCAGGGTTCTCTTAGAGCCCATATTCCCACACACGATTGTGAAGTTAGTGAATTTTGCACTAATGCCTTATTCTGTCGATAACAGATCCACAACACAAACAAACTGCGTCATGTGCACGTACACAGCACACAAAACGTCATTATCTATACATTGCACACATACCGCTATCATATGCATCCAGGACAAACTAACACACGTCCCATCTGTGCTCACGATAACATGGTAACAACTGTACTCAGGGTTCCATTGATTCCATCTGAAGACCTTTTGTGGTCCCGAAAGCGTGTGTGACTCTATATATTTTTCTATATCTTCTCATTACTGTACTCGGTATAGAATTTTATTTCATTTAATTTGTGCAATTTATAGCAGTCCCCATTATTGTCTCTTACAATGCCATACAATTATCAATCCATAAGACAGAATGCCATAGTGTGATTACTAACCAGCATAGACCAACAATGCACCCAGTACTGATCAGTGCAGTATAATTTATCCATGGGATATAATATAATGAGGTACTCCATTCGCAAGACAAAACATTACTACATGGCATAAAATACCACAATCTACTATCTTTTAATTTGTACACAGTAGAGAAAACCACACTTTTGTCTGTACAAGGAGCTGGATATCGCCGTATAATCCATGGCAATCGCAGAATACTGTTTAATAATTTGAACCCAGACTGGAATGTCACAATGTTACCTGTACGCATGATAAGATGTGACTTATTTAATATTGGTTTCTGGATACAATATCACTGTTTGTCTTACACACAGGACACGATACCATAATACAAACTGTACATCAACCAGCAAAGATAATCAAACCTTAATCACAAGTTAGAATAGAATGATAAAGCATAATCTGTTAATAATATAATGAAATGGGACGAGCTATACGAGCAGAGACCCCAACACAAGAAGATGATTCTAACATCTGCACGCAGGATGGTGCACAGCTTGCTATACAGCAACAGCATCTCGTTCACATATCCATAGTGAGTCAGGAGCAGGTGCAAAACATGCCGCGCAGATCCCTTTCATTCTGTGTAATTAACACTCAGGGAAGTCTGAAGTCTGAATAAACCCACACACACACTCTCTACATGTCTGACATAAAGCATGCCTCATTCTTTACAAAAAGCTTCACTTGATAATAAGGTAAAATAACGGAAACCAACATATGAATTAATGTCTTTATTTGGGGTGATTGATCTCAGTTGTCTCTCTAGTAATTGCATAGGCACGCTCTGACTGTTCATATGACATCGTAAATGTTATGAGATGGTTTGCCTTTTCCCATAGGTAAAGGCATATGTACCCCAGACAGGGATTATTACACACTGCCTTGTGGTATAAGTGAAGGCAGCATTTGTATTATATTGATACACAATGACATAGCGTGTGAGGTTTACTATGGTGAGATAATAACTGATTTCCATGGGGGAAACTTCTATACCTCATTGTAAACTCTTTAACTCATCATGAACACATTGAGCTTTTTCTGCTGCAGATAGAAGAAGAAAGAAACGTTTACATTTAGAGAGACACAAAAAGAGATATACCTGGTAAGGGACGTCACTTTTAGTGATGAGATCAACAAATATAAACATCTCATTGCCGCTTTAGAATTTAATCTGATTTTATGAAACAATTGTGTAACATCATTTCTATTTATTGGCTGTGGATCATCCTAATTAAAGATAATTCCTGACTTCCAATATATGTTAAGCCAAAGATGGATTCCTGTGCATTTTAGACTTGTCATCATCATCCATTTGTGCCATTATCTCTCTTTTACAACTTTTATTTCTCCTTTCATATATGCATTACTAATACAACCATGTTTCCTGCGGTTACTTTCTCCTGTTTTTGGTTTTGAGTCTCGGTTTGTCTGCAAAGGTCTGCTACTTCAAAAAAAAAATGTCAAAATGTGTTCCTTTATTTAATTTAATTTATGCCAGTAGTAAAGGCAGGCTTAACCAGCTTTAGAAGGCATATTGATATTAATCTGTCAGAATCTCATCTCCTGCTGCCTAAACTATTTTTAAATCCCTGATCCTTTATCTGCCTGCTCTGATCTTGTATTAAAAGGTAGCCAGCGATGAGTACTGAACAGGAGCGTACCCAGAGTATTTTGGCACCTGGAACCTGTATGTGGCACCCACAAAAAATAAACTGTATGTCAACTGGAAAAATAGAAATCTGGCGAAATAAATTATTAAATTATAAATAAATTAAATACGTTAAAATAAATAACATTTACTGAAAAGATATGGTACAGCATAACTCCTATCACTATACACTGAGCCAGACATTGATGGTAGTACAGCATAACCCTCATCATTATATACTAAATAAAACAGCATTCAGACATTTGGATCATTATAATAGATGTTTGAATACACAAACCTTGTTGGGAAAGTGGAGTCATATTTATACTCCAAGATCTCATGGGGATACCCGATGGATACCAATCTGTCCAACAGCAACTCGAAGCCAAGTTCTTCATAATCAGGGGACCGGTACACTACA
Organism: Spea bombifrons; assembly: GCF_027358695.1. Classification (NCBI taxonomy): domain Eukaryota; kingdom Metazoa; phylum Chordata; class Amphibia; order Anura; family Pelobatidae; genus Spea; species Spea bombifrons. Next base: position 98,950,578 of record NC_071090.1, read on the forward strand.
GAGGGCGATGAGGATAACATGGAAAGAAAAAATATGAGTGGCAAGTTGTTTTGAAGTTGATCTGCAACGTACATGACTTCTGACTTGATACCACAAAGGGTAAAAGTAAGTTTGGCAACATCTAATCCATTTTACGAGGTTCTAAGGGTTATACTACACCAACCACCCTTACCAAGTTCCCAGCTGTACCCCAGCTGTCCTCATTTGACATGATGACATGCCAGAGCATGAGTTACCAAAGGCTGAGAGAAGGCATGATGGGGAATATATTGGGAGATTAAATGTTCTCTAAAGCTTTACCAAGTTTAGTGGATCCATTAAGGATCCATAAATATGAAGGGCGTTCTAAACTATGTCTTTTGTTTACAGAAACCAATATTTGAGTGGATTATACATATTTAAGATGTATTATACATAAAGACCCATTCCACTGCCTTTACGGTAATGATGACATTGTATCTGAATAAATTACCGAAAGAATGAACTCACGGCCCAAATTTTATATTAATTTCACAGATTGACAGTGAAGCAATCGCCAGTATTTATAAAAAAAAAAAGCTAAACCATTAAACTAAATTAATCTAATAGTTGGCCTTCTCCTTCTGGACCAAGGGTTCTCTATGTGCATCAATGCTATTACAACACGCTTTCTTAGTACTTATTTTAGTTATTGTAATAGCTCTCCTTAATCTGCTGGCGTTTTATAAGTATATGTAATAAAACACATTTTAAACGCTAGCTCCTGAACATTTGTCAAACTCAAAATGTTAGCCCTCAGCCTCAGGACTTCCAAGGAAGGTCTCTACTCAGAATACCTTCGCAGGTGCACAGGTGACTTCTCCACCGGTATGGCTCCACGATTAGAAAACAGATAAATCATATGGTCTTTTTTGATGCCTTATTGCGTTCACTTCCTCCATATTTCTTACACGCTTTTCATATTGTCCATCATATAATCATTTAACAACTCGCTTTAATATTAGACGATTACTCACTGGCCAGTGTATAATCCATATCAAAACCAAAACATTTTATCTTCTCCAACGCCAAGCTGCGATTCACAAATACCCTGCGTAGGGAAAGGAGGATGATTAGATTTTTCTCAAAGCCGGCATGATTTATTAAACTATGTCATTTTATAGTGCTCCGATAACTAGCTATTGTTCCCAAAAGTGGCTCGACAACTTATCCTATACTCCTTGGCCACGTTCCTTACCACAGCCCAGTAAGGTATAGGATAGAACTCTATGTTCCCCATGTCACCATTTATTACAGGGATGTAAAACCTCATTCTCAAGCACTGCATACATATAAGGTCTTTATGTATTGTGAACAATACCGCTCAGTGAAGACCCATGTCAATAATTTGATAACATTATTTAGAAAAACCCTATAATCCTATAATTATATCCTATCATCATATAACAGGTGTGCAGTCATCCGTCACATATGTATTATGAGTTAACGGCTTTCTGCTGTGGTGAACGAATGTAGGTTAGATTGTCGATGCACGTTCCCTTTATACAGTCTATTAGATCTTTTTCTAGGAAGTACCTATTCACCCATACATGGGTTTCTTTAGTCATTGTCCTCTTGGAGATAGAGGTAGAGTAAGTTGAAGGGATGGACAGACAGCGTTAAAGATGCATTAAAGAATCTTTTGGTCTTCAAGGATACTTCTAATGAAGAATAAGTTGATGTATCATTTGGATTAAAGCCACCATGTTTTGACAAAATGGAAAGCGCAGAACTGTGGGTCTTAACTGTTTCAGGAATGGACAACGTGACTGTTCAGTGTTGAGGACCTCAAGATGTATCAGAATTCTAAATAGGAGAAACTCAATACTTTTCTGGATGGGACATTCTCAAAAAACAAATAAAAAATGAAAGAACCTTAGTTACATGGGATTGTGAAGAATGACGGTATAAAGTATGTCGGCTCACTAATAAGCATTGCAAACTTTTTTTTAAAAAAAGCTCTACTCTTTCTAAGGCCTCATGGAGAAGAGGTCACGGAGGTCGTGAGCGCTAATGTGACTACGCATCTTATTCTAGGAATTTGTTGGCACGCTAAAAGTTTAAAAACGAAAAAACACATATTTACAAAGCGATAGTAACAATGAACTTGTCCACATACAGGGTGAGGAAAAAGTGAGAACAAAAGGTGGGCAAATAAAAGGAATCATTAGTCCACAGTGCAAGTTGACTAAAGATCAAGAGCAGTCACACAGACAGCATAAACCAAATCCTTTTTTTTAGCTGAAAATGGTTTAAATTCACGGATACTCAGTTATTCTGATATGAATGATGATAATTTTGACATCACCGTCTACATGCTGCCAACACTGACAGGCGGTGACACCCAAGATGTGATTTGCTGCAGTGCTTGCAGTTACAGGTAGGGATGGGTTGTGCGATGGGTTGTTTCGTTAAGTAAAGCTGTAGTGTCAGCCCGTGTCACACTCACCTGTGATGGTAGTCCCTCTTCAGGGTCCTGTAGTCAATAACAATGGGTTCTTTGGAGCTGAGGCGGCGTTCCTGAAGCTGGCGGCTATCAGTGGCAACACCGTGCTCTTTGCTGATGCTACCCATAGTCAGAACGCTATCCTGTGCCAGCAGTGTGCACAGTGCTACTCTCTGACTGTTCTGAGTCCCATGTCCCTGAAGCTCACCATTTACAGGTCCAAGGGTCTATGTTATTCTGCAGATTATGTTATCTGAAAGAGACAGCCGCTGCCCCATTCCTCCCTCCCTCCTGCTCCATCAGCCCCCTCCTCTCCGTGTCCTGTTCCTAATTCTTTTCCTGACACTCACTGGGTTCTAAGAACTGGATTTGCGGTTATGCGTGCTTCCTATTTCACTTGCTATCTTTTTTCTATCCCTGTTGTTCTCTATCTATTCCAGATATTGTGTTCCCCATTTCTTTCTGTTTTCTCTTCCCCTCACCCCCTCTTCCTCTTGCATTTCTCTTACCCCCTCATCTATCCTTCTGTTCCGCTGGTACCTTTCTCCTACATTGCCATTTCTTTCCACATCTTCCTTTTTCTGTCTATCTTCTGTCTCTCTTGTACCTAGCTCATATCCCATCTTTCTTTTCTGATTGCCTGATAGCCCCTGTATGTCATATTCATGATAAGGTTTTTAGATTGTAAGCTCAGAAGTCCATCATTCTTGCCAGCCACTTCGTATAAAAGTGCCATAAGGCTAGATTGGAAGCCCAAGCGCAGAGTCCTATATAACCTATATAGATATAGATAACCTATATTTATTATGTATTGGTTATCCATACAATTTTTAAATAATACGGCACTGTGAAATATGTTATAGCTTAATATAAAATAATTAATCAAATATTAATAATAAAAATAATAGAAATAAGGTACTTGGATTTCACATTGTCCCTTGTTTTAGTTTCCTGGCTCTTCTTCATTCAGATGATCATTAACCAATGTAAGAAATGTAACAAGTTTCGCAAGTAGTTCTGAATAACATGAGCTTTAGGGGCTTCTACTGAATAATACCGGGGGCATCGTGGGGAGGGGGTTTTCTTTTTGAATGGAACGTAGCTTGTTGTTGACTTTTTTTTTTTGCTTTTTGGCTTGCGAGATTGTGTATTTTAGAACGCATACATGATCGCTTCCGCAGGCAACGGGAGCCAATTGCACTTCTTGATTTCCACAGATGGTCTGTACAATTGGGACTGCTACACAGAGCGAATTTCAAGGGGTAGCGCTGGAGAGCATGAAGGGGTTAATACAGGGGTAATAAGGGGGTTTGTGATAGAGAATATCGTGGCAGCGTGACTAGGTGCAGTGAAAGTGTTTAAAATCAGTATAGGATAAATCGACTGCCTTATGGTGGGGAGATTATTGTGGCTATCAAGGCAGGAAATTAATCGATATGCTAACTTTGCCATCGTTTGCCGCGTATCGCAGCATTCGTAAGGTCAAATAGTCCTTTATATTTAAATTATATATCCTCATAGCAATTACATTGATTAACAAAAAATAACAACGCAAGCCACAGCTAATTTTATTAAAATATTTTAGTTAAGCCAAGAAGGTGGAAAGCGTATGGAGGGTAGAACAGCAACAATGGCGGCCGGGTAATGTAGTACAACACTACCACTACTTATTGCGGTGCCTGTTGTTGCTCTACTACCCTCTTTACGCTAAAAGGGGAGCTTCTACCGTCTTGGCTTAACTAAATAAACGAATGACGTTAGCTGTGGTTGTGTTGTTACTTCTTGCGAGACGATGGAGTACAGGAATATTGGGCTTGTGTGAGACGGATAAATGCCGAGCTAACCCTGGAGATGGGTGCCAACTGTCTGATGCAAGGCGTTTAGGAATGGGGGTTGACGTAGGGGAAGGATAGCGCTGCGCAATATTTGCTTTGTCAGAAATGCTGATCTGGCGGACGGGCTGCTTATACCAGCGAAAGGTCGCCTTGGATGTCCACCTCTTCTGAGTCACACAGTTAACACCCAGGACACATAAATAGTCATAGGGCATAAGGGCAATAAGACACCGGGGGGGGGGGGCGTACTAGGTATTATCAACCTCTTGGTTTAGCAGTTAAACAGTCGCATGCAAATATACATTGAGTTCTACGTTTGGCTAGCCAATTTGGCCAGCACAGTGTATAGACTAAACAGTTTGCACTTTAAAGTGCACCCATGGGATTATTGCTTGAAGGGTGCCCTTTAACCCTTTAACTCCGTGTCCTCAGCTCCGTTGAGTCTGTTTGCAAACACCTAGAGATAAATAGAAAATGACATTATCAAAATTTTAAGCAACTTGTAAAGATACAAAAAAAAACACTCCTATTTTTTTCTCCTAACTGCAGTAAAGCGACTATAGATAAAGATGTATTCACTGCAGCTGTAGAGATAAGAATTGTAAACTCAGCCACATAGAAATCATTATTCCACGAATGCAGCAGGTAGAAGCAGAGAATCGCAGAGAATCGCACTTCCCGGGACCTCACAACGTAATCCTACACCTAAGTATATGATTAACTAATTGCTTTATGACAATAACATACAGAAAACATTCTTACCAATTTATGAAAATCTCAGGTTAACCTTTTCAGTGCAGTGGAATGTTTATTATCTATTTTCAAAACTAATAGACACTTAAGATTGGATTCTCGTTGGTTTAGCCTTAAAGTAACAGCCATACCCTTTCCACGGACAGTTTATGAAGCCTCTCCATGTTCTATGGCAAGTGTCTATGTGAAACACTCTGCAGAGTCGCCTGGTCCCTTCTCCACCCATGATGTGGCCCTCAAGCCTGTTCAGAAGGCTAATGTTCCAGAGGCACGGACAGATCACAAAGTGGCTCAATTCCAAACCCTGTCATTAGGGAGTCATTAATTGGGGACGGTGTCAATGAAGGTAAAACGCAGCTTTCAGGCACACAATCAGTCCTTGGTCTCCTATTAGAAAGTGCAGAGCATTCCTAGGTATGAACGTGGCACGATGCAATGAATCCCTATATGTGGAAACTGGTTACTATACAACAATACTGTCCACTCCAGTACTGGAAGAATGGGAAGACATGCTCATTTTTGGAAGAGGAGACGCTCTCTCGCATATTATCTCTTGGATGTGTTAAGTTGCTGATTGTTGCAGTTGGCTCCGGTTGGGTTGACGAGAAGAGAGAACACCAGGATGGGGAGTTGTGCCACATTTGGACATAAATCCCCTACTAGTATCTTACTTTTCAACAGAATATTATCAAAACCCTTCAGTGTGGGGGACATCAGGGCAAAGAGGGACTGTCCCTCCTAAAGAGGGGCACTGGGGAGGTATATACTGTATGGCGTTTGTTCCATAATATAACCACAAATAACTGAGTACTGAGTTCAGGGCACAGTAATATATACTCACACTATACTCAAAATACAGACACTTTGATCCTAAACAGGATAGATTTGTGGAGAGGGGTCCCCGGCATTTCATATCATACCAATGCCATGCAGTAGCGTGCCAATACGTAACTCATAAACTCATATTCTAGTACTGATGAATGATCAGGGTGTTTCTACACCATGGTATAGGTAGAACAGAATACAAACTCAGGATCTGGGTTTCTCTAATTCTGTATATTATGCTCTGTTGGTGGTTTATTTACTGGTCGGTGATGGTTGAAAAGAATTCACCAGAACACCCGGTTCCATGGAATAGGCATATGGATACGCTGAATCTATAGACAATAGAAGATCACTTATGCCACACGGCAGCGAAAATGTTTGTCCGCCATAATTTATACTAAAATTGGACACGTTCTGGCCATTCTTTAGATGAATGTGAAATGTTTAATTTCTACCGAAACAGCTTTTGGATTAGGCAAGGTGAATGACTGTTAGAGAATTACAAATACCATGACGTCCCATGAGCTTTCTACTCAAGAAATCAGAATGTAGGTCCAATGTGCTATCTTTGCAGCAGTCCTTTCAAGCTCCCAAAACTCACTAACATTCATCACGGCGCGTGAGGTCGCCCATACTCAGCTGTCGGCCGTGCTTTCCAACATCAGGTGGCACAGGGCATTAAAGTGGGCAGCAGCGTCATTGCCTGTCTGGGTCCTGGCAGGAATACCTGGTATTTTTGTATAAACGGCATCTAGTATTCATTCTGTCTGATTCTATAGATAGGTCAAACACCAGGCTGGTCATAATGAGCTTCCTCCTAAGCCTCTGGTGCAGACCTGGCTGGGCATATTCTCAGCATCATCCAGGGTTGGTTGTAGCTGCGTTTCTACGACTTCCTTGGGCACATACAGCCTCCACGTAAGGTGCATACACAAGGAATATAATGTCAAATTCAAGCCACAAGCTATTGGACATCACTGTGTTACTGGTGAGTGGTGGATCGATGTCCCCCATGGGTGGTACTTACCTGGATCAGAGATAAAATCTCTCCCAATACCCTCAGGAAGTATTCAGGTGTTCTGTTGCCTCTGTATGCTTTGTGTAGGTTCCTGATTCATTTGTTTACGTCTTAATTTTTGGACTTTAATATACCCGGTTTACACTACCAGTCCTTGGTTTACAATGATCTTGGCTTGATCCTGTTTGCCTGTTTGGATCCTAATTTGTTGTGTTTGTCATCTGACCTACTGGTTTCGACCTTGGCTTGTTCATCAAGCTACTGATCCATCTTGGCAGTCATCGGATCTCTTGGTTTGACCTCAGTCTGTTCCTGGCTATTCTCCTGTTGTTCTCCTTTTTAACTAAGTTTCTTAGGTACAAACTTGGTCCCCCGGCTCCCCCCGGTACTATATTCCATATTTTAAACACCCCGATTGCATACACTGTGTGCATTGTGACAAAGGGATGGGTAAATTCAGGGTGCAACAAACCATGTTTTAATTAGGTGAGGCTAAACATTTGGATTTCCCCGCTTGTTTATTATGGGCCCTCAGAAAATTGTAGGTTTCGAAAACTGCCTAATCAAAGCTAGGGTCATGATGGAAGAATCCAGTTTACTTCACTTTATTTTTACCCCAAAGCTGACCACTTTCCAATTATTGGGTTCTGTTTGTGTCTCCTCCTAAGATTCTGCCATCTATTGTCCCATTGTCAACAGTCTTCAAGGTTTCCATGGTCAGCGCCATTTTGTACATTGATGCACACACTGGCAAATCTCGCCATATGTACTCAGCAATCTTTAAATACTTGATGCCATTCAGATTTAACCCCAAACGTCATCCTGTGTAAACAGGCAGTATCAACAAGTTTCACTTACAAAGCAATATTCTGTTGTTTCATACCTGAGCCAACATCGCCACCCAAATGTCTCGGCTATTTTTAATATACACAGAAAATCCCTCTGCATCCCACTTAGTAACAGTCTGAGTCTATTCTGGTCCATGGATTTCAGTTATATGCCCGTGCTTTTATCACAAAGCGGAGCGAGAAGGATCTCAAGAGTTTATATGTAACGACTGACTTGGAAAATCCATCGTATATACACTTTGTGAAGGTCTGCTGATAGATTTTCACATATACCTTGTATACTATTGTGTCTTTATCACTTCCAGAGCACATTCCTTTATATATGAAAAATATATAATGAGTACTGTGGCGTGGATATGTTAAAATAGTAATGAGATTGGGCTGTGTGAAATATTAAGGTAATTTACTCTACAAGGTAATTTGAGCTGAAGTATTTAAAGACAACTCCAAATCACGGAATTCAGGGAAATCAGAAAAATCTAAACAAAACTGACAGTTGCATACAGGATGTTCACATACAGCACATCCTGCTCACAAATATACAATAGGTGTTTATCAGGTGTGAGCATTGGCTAACACACACCACCATCTATACACTCACACTACCACACATATGTCTAGAACCTCATGCTAATACCCTCACACACACCCAGACACTCACACTACCACACATACATCTAGAACCTCATGCTAATACCAGCACACACACCCAGACACTCACACTACCACACATACATCTAGAACCTCATGCTAACACACATACATCTAGAACCTCATGCTAATACCCTCACACACACCCAGACACTCACACTACCACACATACATCTAGAACCTCATGCTAATACCCTCACACACACCCAGACACTCGCACTACCACACATACATCTAGAACCTCATGCTAATACCCTCACACACACCCAGACACTTACACTACCACACATACATCTAGAACCTCATGTTAATACCCTCACACACACCCAGACACTCACACTACCACACATACATCTAGAACCTCATGCTAATACCCTCACACACACCCAGACACTCACACTACCACACATACATCTAGAACCTCATGCTAATACCCTCACACACACCCAGACACTCACACTACCAAACATACATCTAGAACCTCATGCTAATACCCTCACACACACCCAGACACTCACACTACTACACATACATCTAGAACCTCATGCTAATACCCTCACACACACCCAGACACTCACACTAACACACATACATCTAGAACCTCATGCTAATACCCGCACACACACCCAGACACTCACACTACCACACATACATCTAGAACCTCATGCTAACACACATACATCTAGAACCTCATGCTAATACCCTCACACACACCCAGACACTCACACTACCACACATACATCTAGAACCTCATGCTAATACCCTCACACACACCCAGACACTCACACTACCACACATACATCTAGAACCTCATGCTAATACCCGCACACACACCCAGACACTCACACTACCACACATACATCTAGAACCTCTTGCTAATACCCGCACACACACCCAGACACTCGCACTAACACACATACATCTAGAACCTCATGCTAATACCCGCACACACACCCAGACACTCGCACTAACACACATACATCTAGAACCTCATGCTAATACCCGCACACACACCCAGACACTCGCACTACCACACATACATCTAGAACCTCATGCTAATACCCTCACACACACCCAGACACTCGCACTACCACACATACATCTAGAACTTCATGCTAATACCCTCACACACACCCAGACACTCACACTACTACACATACATCTAGAACTTCATGCTAATACCCTCACACACACCCAGACACTCGCACTACCACACATACATCTAGAACCTCATGCTAATAGCCGCACACACACCCAGACACTCGCACTACCACACATACATCTAGAACCTCATGCTAATACCCTCACACACACCCAGACACTCACACTAACACACATACATCTAGAACCTCATGCTAATACCCGCACACACACCCAGACACTCACACTACCACACATACATCTAGAACCTCATGCTAACACACATACATCTAGAACCTCATGCTAATACCCTCACACACACCCAGACACTCACACTACCACACATACATCTAGAACCTCATGCTAATACCCTCACACACACCCAGACACTCACACTACCACACATACATCTAGAACCTCATGCTAATACCCGCACACACACCCAGACACTCACACTACCACACATACATCTAGAACCTCTTGCTAATACCCGCACACACACCCAGACACTCGCACTAACACACATACATCTAGAACCTCATGCTAATACCCGCACACACACCCAGACACTCGCACTAACACACATACATCTAGAACCTCATGCTAATACCCGCACACACACCCAGACACTCGCACTACCACACATACATCTAGAACCTCATGCTAATACCCTCACACACACCCAGACACTCGCACTACCACACATACATCTAGAACTTCATGCTAATACCCTCACACACACCCAGACACTCACACTACTACACATACATCTAGAACTTCATGCTAATACCCTCACACACACCCAGACACTCGCACTACCACACATACATCTAGAACCTCATGCTAATAGCCGCACACACACCCAGACACTCGCACTACCACACATACATCTAGAACCTCATGCTAATACCCACACACACACCCAGACACTCACACTACCACACATACATCTAGAACCTCATGCTAATACCCACACACACCCAGACACTCGCACTACCACACATACATCTAGAACCTCATGCTAATACCCACACACACACCCAGACACTCACACTACCACACATACATCTAGAACCTCATGCTAATACCCGCACACACACCCAGATACTCACACTACCACACATACATCTAGAACCTCATGCTAATACCCTCACACACACCCAGACACTCACACTACCACACATACATCTAGAACCTCATGCTAATACCCACACACACCCAGACACTCACACTACCACACATACATCTAGAACCTCATGCTAATACCCTCACACACACCCAGACACTCGCACTACCACACATACATCTAGAACCTCATGCTAATACCCTCACACACACCCAGACACTCACACTACCACACATACATCTAGAACCTCATGCTAATACCCTCACACACACCCAGACACTCACACTAACACACATACATCTAGAACCTCATGCTAATACCCTCACACACACCCAGACACTCACACTACCACACATACATCTAGAACCTCATGCTAATACCCACACACACACCCAGACACTCACACTACCACACATACATCTAGAACCTCATGCTAATACCCACACACACTCACACTAACATACAACACACCCAGTTACACACAGTTGTACGAACAGGTACACGTTCAGTTACACACTAACGTACCCAGACACACATATACAATAACATCAACATAAACAAACACTTATATTAACAGACACACTCATACCCACACACTAATGCTACTCACCTACCCAGCAAAGCCTCATCCTCACTATTTAGTGCAGCCATGCTACTGATAAACCCTGCCTCCTCCATGAAATTAGGGAAATAAAGCAGTAAATCAAAGGGGAACTCCTAGTATCAGATTAAAATGAGATTTGCAAAATATTGAGCTGTTTCATTTTTTTAAACAGTTTTGTTTTTTGAATAACAATGTTTTCAGGCAGCTCCGTATCAGTCACGCGTTTGTTCTGGTTCTAGCTAATTGCTTCAGCACGGTCTACGAGACAAACGCCCTGACTTCTTATCATACTGCTTGCGGTAAACAATAGAACGGCTCAGTTCTAATCGCCCAGCTGGACACTCTGAGTAATGAAAGCTTATGGAGACAGAGACTTCATTAGTATCCCATTAAAGAATCAGCTCAGAGTGGTGTTTGAGCATAGAAAGTCATCCAAAATACAGTGTCACGTCACTAAAACCAATGCCGCCTCCAGTAAAAGATGTCACGATACATTACACATTATATGTTATATGTTATATATTTTTCTATGTTTGCCAATAACAGGCATCAACTTGTTCCAAAGACTCAGACTCTTAACACTAAGATTAAGAATAGAAGGTACTTTGCTGCCCCCCAGTGTTCAAAGAATACAGCTGCAGCTTTCCACATTTCATTCTACCAAAATGATCAATAATACAATAATATTAACAAAAGACAAAAGTTAAAGTCGAACATTTATATCCTTCAATTACTATCATAACTGAATATATATATACAAATAGATATACACACAGTAACTGAAGAGTATAAATGTTCCACTTTAACTTGTGTCTTTTGTTCATATTATTGATAGGTATATATATATATATATGTATATATATATATAGTGACTTTATCACCTATTTTGTTTCATGCAAGTACCATTTATGTTATTCTGTAGATTGCTGCAGTTAAATTCTATAAACTATATAGATTATACACTTGTTATCGAAACAGATCTAATCTGCCAATTTCATGCTGCTGTAAAAGCTTCACACCTTAGTTTGTCCTTGGTCTTGTCTTATGTTTAGGATACTTTTATGCCTCTCCCACGCGTGTTTAAATTCCTTCACGGTATGAGATTGTTAAAAAGTCAACATCTAATGGTATAACTACAGCGGAGTAATAATGAATACAATACTTTTCAAATGCAAGCGTAGGTAGGAAAAACAATTGTGTGAATATTTCTGGGATCAGTAACCTTTCTTAAAGGAACCCCTTCCCCCCATCATATATTGGGTGGGGTTTTAGAGTAAAGTGGGTGCGATGTGGCTGATATATAGGCAGACGTTTAAAGGTATATCTTGGAAGTCTTGGAGTGTATTTACTATGGGGAGCATTTCGGGAGCTTTTCGTTTCAGCTCTTTCACTTTACCATTGTCGGACCTATATAACGTATGGCTGATGTATAGCTTTCATTTCTGACAGTCCACTAATATGCATAATTGGGAACTCTCTGGGTTTGACTGCCATTGAAAATGTTGGGAGTTATGGCGTTAGCGCCGCTTGCACTGCTGTAATTCCCTGTACGTCAGCAGCATTGTGCACTGTCCACGAGCTGTCAAACCCGTCTTGTAACTCACACCCGGCCCTTCTTCCCATGTTTTCAAAGTTTCATGTCAGTCAGTGTCTGTCTCTCTTGCCAACGCCGCAGCGGCTGGCACCAAGTTCCCACACAGGACACCGAGAAGAGAGCGCTGGCTAGAAGCAGATCCCTGAAGACTGTTCTCTCCTCCTTCCTTTCTAGGATTCCCTTGCCACACTGTATTTGCAGGTAGATTGAATAAATAGCACCCCAGCCCTGCCTGGTATGTTTAGATCAACTGAAAAATCACATGCAAGCTCAGCATTGAAGGTATAGATCAAATAAATAATGCATTGAAACCCTAAATAACAGGCATAGATCAGAGGTCGCGCACCCCACAGGCCAGCCCTGCTACCCAGATTGCACATTTAGGACTTGACTAAAACACAGCTTGCATCCACAAGATTTGCCCCAGCACCCAGATTGCATCCACAGGATTTGCCCCAGCACCCAGATTACACACAGACACGGGATTTGCTCAGATTTAATTAACAAAATTTACCCAGCATCCACTATGCAACCACAGTGTCTCTTCTCAGTCTGGGCCAGGTGAACCCTTTATTCATTCTAACCCTTTAGGCCAGAAGTGGTAACAGTAATGGATACATTGCCAGAACACACACAAAAACCTACACTTACAAATGTCAGCCCACAGACACACATACATACAAACACAACCTCTCTCTCCCCTTTCTTATAATTTCCCGCCCATCTCATTATCACTTCTCTTTTTCATTATTTCTCTTCCTGTCCATCTGCTGGTTACCTCATTTTATCTCCTCTTTTATTTGATCCCTGTCTTATTATTTCTTCCATTTCTCTTCTTTCTCTTTATTTCTCCCTATCTCTCCTTTCTCATTATCTATCCCATCTCTCCCATTTCTCTCTCCCCTTCATTATATCTCCCCCATACTATCTATCCTATATCTATCTATCCTATACTATCTATCTCTCCCCTTTTTCCCAATCTCTTACGTTGTTCCTGTGGTGGGAACCTGACATCTGTTCTCCTCCTGCCTGCCACTAGAGGAGCATGAATCTCCTTCCATCCTACCAAAAAGGGAGTGTGAGATCTGTGCATTCAGATCTCAAGTTTCACTGCTCCCTACACTGTATATGTATTTGGTATTTGAGTAAAATTTGGGTGAAACCTGGGTGAAATATTCCTGCGCAGCCCAAACTGCACATAGAAGCATAGAATGTGAAGGTAGACAAGAACCATTTGGCCCGCCTAGTCTGCCAATTTTCTCCTGCTCTAAAAACCCAAACCTTAATCAGGCCTTGGGATCATCTTACATTCATCATGACCATATGCCTATACCATGCATGTTTGAATTCCCTTACTGTATTAACCTCTACCACTTCTTCTGAGAGGCTGTTCTACCTATCCACCACCCTCACGGCAAAGCATAGGAACCAAACACTTGTAACCAAACACTCATTTTTAAAAAGGGTCATTAGAAGAAAATTGGAAATCAGACTCTGCTGTCCACATTTGCCTTGCCAGTGAATGTTGCCAGACCTTTATAGTGTTTACTCTTAGTAACTAGCATGGTTTTATTAACCTAGAGGTGGATGTTGCCTTTTATTGCAGCAGTTTTAAAAAAAAAATGCTGGGTAAGGTTTATGTATTTGCAATAATAGAAACCTTTCCAAATATTATATAAATGTATTTCAGCCAGAATTTACTGTTATATAATATATTGTCTTTTTTCATATCCCAATATCTGTATTTACATTAAGGCACCCATAGGCAAAAAAACATACACGGTCTTGGGATTTAACAGAGACAGGTACAATCAGAGCCAGACTGGGATCGCAAGGTGGCCCTGGCACGAGCGGTGGGGGGCACCCTCCCTGCTCTCTCACCAAAAAACCATGGATGTTGGTCCCTTCTGCTTGGCCGCAGGGTGAGCTGAAGCGGCCACCGTGAGTGCATGTGTGTGTGTTTGTGTGTCAGTGTATGATGTTGGACTGTAAGGGGTAAACCTAGGGTTAGTGTAGCTGGGAGATGAAGAGAAGGAGGAGAAAGACTGAGTGTATATGCAAGTGTACAGTGTTAGAGTGAGTGGATGTTAGAACAAGTTTGCGTGTTAGTGTGTATGTGTGTTAATTATGGGGGTCACTCATGCTGTGTGCCGGGTGGCCAGTTTGGGCCTTGCCAGCATTGGTAATGCAGGATTGGGCACCATTTGATTGTTTAAAGGGGCAGTAACGCTCATTTTATTTCTTTACTGGGATCACAAACAAATGAAAAGAATATTCTATGATTTACATAGTATAATACCCCAAACTGGTATAATAATAGAATCTGTACGCATGGCTGGTGCAAGGATTTTTGCCACCCTAGGCAAAACATAATTTTGTCGCCCCTGGCTCCACCCCCACAAGCCCCTCCCCTTTTTCCACTTACTGAATGACTGCGGCCAGCGACTCGCGGCTGCAGCCTGCACTGCCTGTGCAGCTGCCTGCCTCCCATCAAGTGACCGCAAGCCGCGGCCGCGCTTCTGATGAATGACCGTGGCTGGGGGTTCGTAGCTGCAGGCTGCAAGGGGCGCCTGCTTTGCCTATAGGTGGCGCTGGCCCTGTCTGTACGGATAGTACTGGGCCCAGGTCCTAGCAATGAAGGACATGACACGTTCGAAGCAAATAACCCTTGGCAAATTTGTCATCTCAATCTTCCTCTCAAAGGTTAATGACATAAAAACAACACAGAAACCTTTAAGAAAAGTTCTTGCATTCCTATGGTAACAGTAACGGTGTATAAGTGACAAGTGCTCTCTGCAGATATAATGAATGTAGCAAATGCTCAGTGTTTAATAATTATATCTGAGAAGTGATTGGGCATTCAGCAGTACTAGGAAAGGTGTTTCGATTTAGCATTTAGTTACAAGAGTTAACGTCTGCGAAATAAGTGGAACAGCAGCATTAAGCATTTCTCTCTTTCCGATCCCTGCATCAGAAGGTCCTTCTTTCTCTTCTGTCAGAGCTGAAGTGGGTGACAGCATATAACCTCCTCCGGTGCTTGCACTAACTTGCCAGTGTGATTAGCAAATTCCAGGATTTAGAACCCTCCGCATCTGACTCTGTGAGACTCCAAATACTCGTAGGCTCTGACGCTGGAATGTTTTAGAATATTTTCTCGACCAATCCCAACACCATAGAAACATAGAATTAAAGGGCAGATAAGAAGCATTCAGCCGTCTAGGCTGCCCATTTTTCCTGATGTAAAGACTCAGACCTTAATCAGTCATAGATTCAGGATAGCTTTCTGAGATTCAATATACGGTACAAATTCTGTACCATCGAAGAACCATTTGTATGATCGCCTAATCAGGGCCATATAGGGGATTAAAACTGATAAATGATGAATGTGCCCCCGCTTGCTGGATACATATGACTGTTACATTGTTATACTCTCGCTGCATGCGGCCACTGGTATCCAGTCAGCGCCAACACACCAAACGATGAATCTGCTGAATCTACTAAAGCAAAGTATGCAGTGCCACTGGGCACTTGCCAGGTATCAACAAGTACCAGCCCGTAGTCCGTGGTTGTGTCTTTATTCTGATTTTGAATGTATCAGTTGTCGTTATCTGTTTCACTGTTAGGGAGCCTATTGGAGAATTGGTATCCAAATTCCTCAGATAATTAAATCTCAAGTAATAGAAGGGTGCCGTGTAAGTGAAGGGTGCAAAGCCCTTGTAAAATAATCTATATAGAGTTGAAGTTCAAGATCCTTAACCTACCTATTACTGAGATGCTCGATGCCCTTCCTTGATCTGCATTAGATACAGCACACACTTGGACCTCACAGTGATCTGAGATATCAGAAATGTTGAAACTGCCTTCATTCAATGTCTTGTTTAGCATTAAAGAGTTTAACACGTTTTCCTGTAGCATGGCTCCCAAGCGGCTACATAGTTCAGGTTCATGGACCATGCCGCCATCTTTGACATCAGTTCATTCAATGATATGCTTACTCATTAAAAGTCAACCCATCTGCAAAGTGCAACGTTCTCTGGAACCAGTGGGGTTGTAAATTACGTCCCCGATTCAAGAGATCCTAATTAGTATCATTAGATGTTATAAAGCCAAGTATAAACGCTGTGAGGTTGTATATGTATATGCTGTAAATAATCAAGTGTATTTTAACTTATTCCCTCTCCCAGGCAGATTTCCAGATATGTGAAGGAGTAACCTCTAAAGGAACGGATACAATTTGTAAATGATGCGTCTAATTATTTTTTTATTGTCAGATTATATGAGTGTAATTTCAGATAGGATGTAATTAACTGTTACTAAACTAAACTTTACTATATACTAAACTAAATATCTACAGCCTGGATAAGCTGCATCATGGATTTGCTTGGGTTTGGGGCATGCTTACAGTTTGCCATGAACTCTTGGCAGTCAGACCTGGTGGCCATCTGATGGAGAACACAGCTGTAGTTCAGAATTATGGTCATTGCGCAATCTATCTCAAATGAGAATGTTTGTTTGCTTGGCATTCGAAGACTACATTAAATCAAATTACGTCAATAAAAAACAGATAAAAGTACACAGGTGAATCTGAGAACGCAGATTGGGTCTCGGGTTTAAGAAAAAAAAGAAAATCAGATGAAAAATTACTATGTGTGACAAGGTTGTCCGTAGGTACTGGTGTTTAGAGACGGTCGGTTGACAAAACATTAAGGGCAAGGGCAGCCACATGAGTATAAGTTGGTAGCCCCTTTCCTTACTTGTAGAAGAAGTAGCTAGGAGAAACTGTAACTCCAACCCCATCAGCCAAATTCTCTTAATCATAATTGAAGTCAATCAAGAGAACAGCTAGAGAGCTAGAGAAAAGATAAGGCATTGATAAAGGCGATATAAGTCCATATTGTTGTAAACCAGACTTTCACTCAAAGCCAAATTGTGATGAACTGGTTCATATGTGCACATATCACAACATCATATGAAGGCGACATTGTTTTTACCTACAACAGCCCCTGTTCCCCATGGGGTTAGCCAATAGCCACGGAATACTTTGTGGCTAATGGAATCTTACTGATTTTTGCATCACATGCCAGAGGAGAATCGGGGACAGCTGAGAGCCAGCCGTCATATACAGCATAGATAATAGAGAAAGAAATATTCAAAATGTAGTCAAGGGTGTGCCAGGGTTTATTAATATTTAGACAGCATGGACCCAACCGTAGCCGAGTTGAACCAAGTATCATTCGGAACCCTGCAGTGCCCCTTGGGTTCTTTACAGTGCGGAAGATACTGTAGCTTGGATTTAAGGATGACTCTACATGTTAAAAGCGGACTGACAATGAGTTCCATACATAATCAATGGCCTGTAGTTCCACTCAGTATAATTACAGGAAGACTCGAGCTTTGGGGACTTTGGGGAATGTTTTTTTTCTGTATGTAGCAGCTACATATTGTGGGAGGCAGGTCCAAGGGGGTGTGCTACTGCTCAATGGGTCATCTACAAGGGCGATCTCTGATCTCCCCAACTAGCCCATTTATACTATGGAGGACTGTGCCAAGCAGGCACGGCTTTCTTAGTATGCAGCAAAATAATTACATCCTGTCCTTAAGACACTCAACGAGCCGAATGGCCCAAGTAAGTGCCTTGTCCTTCAATAAAATATATGGGGCTGGTTGCCAAATATTTCCAGGGCAGCTTTTCATTCCCTGTCCGGCCCTGAATATTTGGTCATATATATTGCCCTCCTTGCTTTAAGAGTTTCTCTTAAAGCAAGTGTCTCACAAACAATGTTTAAAGAGCCAATCCAATCAATTAAATGAATTTAGTTATGCTAAAAGCTGTGAAGATGACAGTTCCTCTTTAAGTGGAATTTACAAACACACGCATAACCATACCTGGGAACTCTGGGTGAAGCACCGCTTCTACTGCCCTCCAAGTCAACACCCGAATCCTATGGGTCACGGGGGTCTTGACACGCCCCTCCTCCTGCCCATCTCCCCTTTAAATGGGGGCATTTCCCGCGATGTGGGAACGCATCCAACGTCACCGGGAATGCCCCCACTGCCATCAGGAACGCCCGCTGAACTCAGCGGGATCACTGATGTCAGCGGGCAGTCCTGGCCACGTCCCACAAGGAAAGGCTCCCGGTAACCGGTGCTCAGAAGTTTCCTGGTATGCGCATATGGAAAGTAAACGGAAGGCTGCCTGTAACTGCTAAGGGAATTTTGACACTGTCATCCATCACTCAATCACAAAGGTATTACATGTGTGTTTGGGCGGTGTAGCAGATCAAAGCATTTCTGCTCTACAACATGTCAGCTCATGTATAATGACAGCGAAAACCACAAAGCATCTACTGTAACAGACGCAGGTCCCCTGCTACAGGAACATGACTGGGACTGCAGTTTTACATTGACTTGCAGAGGTTAAGTTGCGATATTTTGTGTTGTCGCCCTCTCGTTTCCATTTGTATGTATGTCTCATTATCTAGTCTGCATTTGGTTATGTGTTAACTTCATTAATCCATTTACCACTGTTTGTGTATTTAACGTTGTTTGTGCGATGAGAATAGTCTGGCGTCTGTGTTGTCTGTGTAATCCATCTGCTATTGTGTTATGTGTTAACTGTGTTAATATGTTCGTGTTGTATGTCAACTCCCCCTCCAAAGGTAATGATGCCGCTTCCCAAAAAAGTGTGTGTTCTTTAGCATTCTGACTGATGTACTACCAGCGTTGTAGCCATCATTCACTACCTGTCTTCTGCACACTGATCCTATGTAAGAAAGATAGCGCAAACACATTAATGCATAGAGAAATAGTACTTTGTGAATACGACAGACAGAGAAACTTTAGTAAAATGTGAGTCATTTGGAGTAAAAACAAGAAAGAGATCACAAGGTCACTGACTGATTCGTGGAATTTACCCTGTTATTAAATTGATCGCATTATCAACCGCATGGACTATCACGCAGTATCTGCAGATGGGACGTCATATCATGGTCAACAGAGATACTGCACGCTATTCCAAGGACAATGAGGGATAATCTCTTTCTTCTTTGTTTATGCTACAGTCTACATAACAAAAGCAGTGCCATGCATTCTTTTAAATGGATTTGTGTTAAAGTGCAGAGAATTTTCATGCTATGACATGGTAATGGCTTTACACGACTCAGCCTTTAATGACTAAGTAACACTTACAAGGAAAATGTCACCCGATCTTCTCCAAAGGCAGGTCGGGTGCTGCACCTGGATATTCCTGGCCGCATGGTGCATGAGCATTAAAACGTAACATGCGGCTGCTCTTATCCCACCGTCGGACGCACAGAAGTCATCAGGCGGCAGCTGGCCTTAAAGTGCCAGTGCTATCTTGTCACCTCTAGTCTGGCCCTGATGATTTGCCGAAAATACCTTCAAACTTTTCCAAGTAATCAGCCTACGGTATCAAAGCTCACAAGTGTCCATTTTTTTCCAGTACGAACCAGAGCTGGATAAATATAGCATTTAGAAGCCAGACGGAATATTTTAGGAGTCAGCGTAATTTTATCCGGCAACCAGAAAAGAATGCAGGGATCAATATAAAATAGCACACAAAGTAACACATAAACTGCAACATATATGGGATGGAAAAAAAGGTAATATTGTGAATTCTTTTGTTGAACTGCAGCAATAAAAACCTGCCAAATAGCCAATTAAAAAGGGAATGCATTCAGACGGCCATGTAAAATCAACGCATAATCATGACTTTAATTCTCATGTTTTTGGTGTATACATGAGTTGCAGGGATCGGCAAACCGTCCATACACAGATATTGCCACGGAAGCAGCAGGAAAGTGGGGTTAGGGTGTTTTGGAGGAATCCACTTTCTGGGGCCCCTATGCACATGGCTTTTGAGGCTGCCTTGTCACACACTTGCTCACACTTACCCACCAGGCGACTGGCTCCACGTGGTGTTGCCCCTTTGATACTATGAGCCTTCTAACTACAGAACCGTGGATGGCTACTACTGCAATGTGGCTGGATTTCTCTATGGCCTCCTGAGCTCAGGGGGCCTAAAGCATCTGCCCAGCATCCCTTATCATACAATGGCTGAAGAGATTTTGAGAAGAAAGGGATTGAGTTTATTAGAGGGAAGAGACTGGAAATGATGGAGAGGAAAAAATAGAGTAGAAGGTGAGGAGAAATAGGTACTGAGGGTACTAAGCCTGTATCTAGAAGGAATCAGAAATATTGCAAAATCTAAGTGTGTTATTAAATATGAAGCATGTAGATTGTAAGCTTGCGAGCCGGGCTCTCTCCTCCTAATGTATCGGTTTGTCTTAGTCTGTCAATTCTCGTCTTGTCAGACCCCTTGAATATATGTATTGTGTTAAGAGCTGCGTAGATTGTTAGCGCTATATACCGTAAATAAAATATATTAATAATAATAAGTATGTACACCCATATGACAACCTTTAAGATGTTAGCAATAAACAATTTTTCCAAAAAAATAAATGCTGTAAGGTGCTGGACACTGCAGGCACTCATCGAAAGCTCCACCAATACACGACCAACCAATGGGAAGGTCCATCCCTTGTACTATTATTATGATTACTATTAGTATCTGGGAATGAAAATGCTGCAGCGGGATGTGAATGAATGATATGCGTATAGCTCAGCCCAATCCCATCGGGAGTTATTTCTAAAGGGGATTCTGGTGCAGAGTTTGACAAGCAACTGTCTCAACATAGCAGCCGAAGGAATGTTCCTGCTGATTGGACCATTCCATTGGTAGCTATGGTGATAAGACCGCTTTGCGTCACTTTTTTAAATCACGGTTGCATTTTTGCTCTGTGTGACGTTGGGCATGCAATATATCCAGCTACCCAGGATATTTATAGTGGTAACGAAGAAATATTCTGCATAAAAATAGATTTCTTATTCCAAACTTTTTTTAGGGTTGTCGTTGCTTTCTGTTGGGTGCTTCGTTATACAACGCTGTTTGATAATCCCTATCATTTATTTATATCAGTCAGACTATCTCTTCCGTCGCTTCATTTACTATATCCACCTCTTATCTCGTTTTATTGCCCAGAATAACAATTCCACATCATTAATCTAATCCCTCCCTGTAACCCTGCTATTTTTGCCCTATAATCTCTTTTTTATAGCTTCCCTTTTTGCTCTATACAGCCCCTCCCTGTAAAAACCCTAATTTAGATAACAGGCATCAATAAAACTCACTTTTTCTTTATAACGCAGCTTCTATTAATTATTACCCAGTTTCAAGCAAAAACATAACACATATCATGTACGTTGAATACGTACATAGAATAACAATGCGCAACATTATATAGCTATAGGGTTATATATATATATATATATATATATATATATATATATAGTTATGTATATGGGGTGAAGAGAGGGATCCTGTGTCTTTCCTGTAGCATGGACATTAGAATTCTCACATTTCCGGATCTCCTGACCAATAAATTAGCATATCCGCTCCTCCGGTAGTCAATGCTGGTTGCTAGGTGATCAGTGGACATTGGCGTTATTTCAACATTCATTAATTACCGGAAGATCTTCACCATAATACCATCAATGCAGTTCAATGTCACCGAGAGCCGTCCAGAAGCTCGTGACTGTGTAGGTGTGTGGAGGAACCAGTCTAGCCACCCAGAGCTTCGATTACTGTCCCCTAAGGGAAAGTTAGGGCCAATGTTCTACCACGAGGAATGTTTCATGATTGAGTAGTTAAAAGATCCCTTTGGTAACAAGAACACATTTTGCAATTCTTTTTTTCTCATGTTGTCTTCCAAAACAGGAAGTCACAAGTGTTTTCGACATGTATACAAAATAATATTCAGTGCTAAAATAGCCGTAAACATACAGTTTTTCTGCAGAAATTATAGAAGACAAAGTCTTGTTTTTTTTAAAATGGTGACTCGGTGATGTCATTATGGATGTAAGAGTGGCAATAAAGTTACCTTTCGAGTTGCCCTAGGTATGACCCAGGGCAGTTCCCAACGCCACAGCCACCATCCTTATTGATTGAGTGTCAGGATGTGATGTCATACCCTGTAGCTCCACATCTTTAGAAGATGTGGCCCCTAGGAACAGGAGGCTATGCCAGCTACGCCCCTATACAAGAATCGACCCCTAATTATCCCCAATGGCAAGGGGAGTCGCTGCCAGAACACACGTCTGTGTAGAAGGGGAGACAGCGGCTAAAATCCCCTGGGTTCCAATAGTTCTGCCCTTCTTGGGACTCTGTCTCGGGTGGTCTAGCTGGAGGGGGCACAGTTTCAT
Organism: Spea bombifrons; assembly: GCF_027358695.1. Classification (NCBI taxonomy): domain Eukaryota; kingdom Metazoa; phylum Chordata; class Amphibia; order Anura; family Pelobatidae; genus Spea; species Spea bombifrons. Next base: position 98,973,717 of record NC_071090.1, read on the forward strand.
GGTCTGTCCAGGTAAAATGTAGCTCCTGAATAGGCCAGAGATGGAAACTTTCTTCTTGGGATATTCACTAAAGACTAAAGCCTCGCTGGGCTTCCTTGGGATGCCGGTGAATCCCTCAGCACTATTGTGAGATTTTCGACTCTCAGGCTCCCTGGGTTTCGGGGGTCAGCATGGTGGCCGTGCACAGATATTGGTGTCTGTCTCTGCCATTTGTGGTCATCCTGTCGATGGCCTCCAGAGGTGGACTGAACATTCTCTGCCACTGGAGCAGGGCTGGTGTTGGGAGAGCACTAATTTCCTTCTAACTGGCCCAACATGAAGGGAAGGCGAGGCCTGGCCCTACAGACCTCTGCTATAGTGCTCTGTCTGCCAGACGATATGATGTCATATCACGATAATCAGGCTGAAGAGTTTTGAAAACGTCTGTGTGAAGGAGAGTTTGTGTGGTAGGGTAAGTGTGTGTCGCTGTAAGGGCAACTAAGTGAGGCCACAGACTCCATTTTGCCTAAACATATGACTGCATCAGCTCTGTTCTTTATGAATACGGGCCGGAGCGGTAATCCATAGTAGCAACATTTTGTTAGCTTTCCTATCAAAAACTCCATAATTTGTATTTTGCCACATAACTGCTTATGTTTCTTATTATAGATTAACTGCAAATATTCATTATTTGGCCATACTGATACAAGGCAATTCTGGTGCAATCCTCTGGAAGGTTCACTTTGGTTGCCATGGCGATTGCTCCACATTTCGAACTTTTTACAAATACGATTCATTACATTCATAAACCTGCTTCACTGTAACCAGCCCTTCTGCCCTCCTGCTCAATACCCCATCTGCCTGCCACCCTCCCCCACGATTGCTCTATCTTCCGATTCCGGTATGTGATTTGCCCGCACTTTCCCCTTCCCAGCCTATCAGATCACGCTTTGCCATCTTTGTCTGACTTTCCTTCTACACCTCTCCTCTTTACATCATTCATTCTCTTCTTTTCCACTCGTCCCGGAGGCGGGGCTATGCATTGACGTAAGTGCCCTCATGTCCACCAATCAGCGCTCCTACAATACGGGTATCAAAGAGGGGCCGTGGCCTGTCACGCGGCTACAGCCGCGCCCCCACCCAAACTATAGTGGCCCCATTGGCCCTTAATAGACGAGTTCCACGTTTTGTGTGTTGCGGGTGGCAAGGAGCCGCGAGGGAGGGCATCCTTTGGCATATTTTTGCGCGACTAAGCCCTTATCTCAGGCATAATCAACACAAACCGTGTGAGGGGCGGGGTCTGCCAATGAATGGGAGAGGTGGGCGGGGTAGCTCCGCCTCTCTCTAGTGGGGCGCTAGCGGGTCTGATTGCCGGCTGTAGCGACTAGCGAGCAGTCAGCGGTTCGTTCGCGTACAGTCGGCTTATTCTCTTTGCAGCGGGCCCGCACACAGGCGCTAGCGGCACGATACAGGACACGCACACGGTGGTAAGTGAAGGGAGGGGGAAGTGTTTGTTGTACTGAGCGAGGCAGTCTCCTGTCACTCGGTGTGCGCCCCGTTAGGATGGCATTCTCCTCCCTGCTCCTTTGACAGTAAGCTGGGGGGTGACATTGCCTTTCCCTCTCCGGGGCCGGTTATACGGAGGGGTGTTACGGTATCCTTTGTGAATCATGTGGCATGTCCTGCCCTCTTTGTGGCCCACGTTAGTGATGGTGACATGTGGCCCGCTGTGGCCTGTGACTGTGGCCGGCTGCGGTACTGGGTGATGGGACCTGTCACTGGCTGTGGCCCGCGTTGGTGGCTTTTTAGCTCTTTGGTCACGTGAGGGAGTGTGAGCTCCTCTGCGTGTCCACATTGTGGCCCACGTTGGCTTCAAACACCGATCTCTATGGGGGTTTAGTTACACGAACGGGGAGCGCGCTGAGGTACCGGAGTCTGCGCGGTGACAGCCCGTTATTTATTGCCAACACACGGCTTGTGTGTGTTACCTTGACAGCACGCAGGCCCGAGTCGGCCCTGTACTCTGTGTGGAGCCTGCCGGGCCTTTCTGTAGCGGATAGTGTACACTCTTAACAGCTGGGCTCTGTAATCTGAGGCCTGCGCTCCGAACACGTGCTGCCTTCCCTGAGCTGGGATTAATCCCGGGCAGCCACGGTACCCTGTGATACAGAGGGAAGCCGCCGACAGTTTACACAGCGCTTCTTACAATACATACACTGTAAAGGTCTGGCTAAACTAGACGACAGGCTTTTACATTCCGGTAAAGAGTAAAGAGGACCCTGCTGCGGGGAACTGTAAACCCCCCCCCTCCCCCATATGTGTGATTCCTGCATGGCCGCTGTTGATGTGTTTGGTGATGAGCAGGGGAGCCGGGGGTTTACTCCACCATTAAATGGATTGTTGCTAGAACGTTGTCACGGAACGTCCGCACCGTTAAGACCGCATGGAAACGTGTGTGTGTGTGAGTGAGTGAGAAGCACATAACACGCATGTAGATCCCGGTACTGGCGGCGATCCCACGACACGTTGGGAAGTGAGTCATTGTTGCCGCATTTGTGCCACAATACAAAACAGGAATAGCGTGTATCCGGCGCTGCTTGTACAGCACCGTGGGCAGAGCGCCGTCGGCTTGAGCCACAGGCGCTAAAAATTAGTTTCCGCTCTTAATCCAAGAGTGGAATAATAAAGTTTCCCTGTATTAACCCTTTCCATTTGTCTGCCCGTGGAAGGGTAATATTGTAGCCGCTGTAGCGATGTGGTGGCCCGTTCATTGATGCACACAGCGGGGAAGTTACTTTGTAACCTGCGGAGACTGGAATTATTGGTAACGTTGTGAAACGGGTGACGGGCACGTTCACGAGGCTCTGTAACATTTCCTAATCCGAAGTTACTTGCCAGCGATGAATGCCACGGGCCAGGACATTGCGGTCAAAGGTTCTCCGGCTCAGGTACACGGAGTAAGTGAATCTCGCAAAGTCAAGTTCATTCCCAGCGCGCTGTAACTTGTGCAAATACAGTCTTCAAACAGCCGGCTTATCAGGCGCCGGGGGGGCTGTCACTGTCCGCTTATCTGTCGTGGGGGGCCACGGCGACCTATTCAAATGTCATTCTATTCTTCTCAGGGACGCGGCTTCATCTCCGCTCCAGAAGGAATGCGATTTAATTTGGATGGTAACACCCCCCCCCCCATTCCACAGTCATGTGACTCTGTCCTTGGGTTAGGAGCGGCACACCTACTGGGGGGGGGTCTGTGAGTAATGGGGCATCCAGATACAACCGGCTGCCTCTTTGTGTAATGGAGGAGGATTTGGAAATAGGGGAAATGTCGTCACCTTGAATGAGTCAGGCGCCACATGTCCCTTCCAGCCCTTAACCCCTTGTGTGCCGAGCTGCCGACCTTCACATTGAGAGTATTCACAGGGCTGTCCACAGATACTTTCAGGGCTTTTACATAAAAACACACACATGCCCTATTGCTGACCCCCTTTAAATAAGTTGCCTACTTCACTCTGCGCCGGCCCCTCGTCCCGTTGAGACTCTCACTAGGGATCAGACTACTTAAGATTACTTGCAAAGTCAGTTTAGTGAATAAATCCCTCTGCCTCAATGGTGATGTTATCGCCATGGTAACTGCGGTGGTACCGGATTTCTATATGGAGTAGATATGGTTGTGGTGTGTGGGCTGTACCGGGGGGTATGGAGCCCCCGCATTGAGTGTTAAGATAACACGTGACCTTACATATTCCTATCAGGGTTACTGGTCTTCTACGCGGAGTTTATCGTTCAGCGGGTCGCTTCGGGGACACAACCTGTCCCTGGATAATTGGTCTTATAATCGATGTATATTTGAGACATGCCCCGGAGACTGTCCCCGCGGTTTATTCCACCTGTCCTTGTGGTCTACAGTGTCAGATCGGGGTCAGCAGTGACACTTGTGAAACCCCCAGTGTTCTAGAAATAGCCCCCTGTATAGTGAGCGCGCGATATGGCGCTGCCGTGTATGGCGGGATTAGTGATCTTTTCCGTTTTCGGGAAAGGTCACCCCTCGTGGTTCTCCGGTGTGCGCCGTGCGTTCGTGGTAGAGAATGTAGGGAATTGTGGGGTCACAGGTGCGGATCACTACGGAATGTTCTGGACACTGTTGAGAGGTCCCTCTGAATACTGGGACTTGGTGTGTTATATGGATATAAAAGCAGACGGCGTCCTCTGCAACGGCACATGCGCAGACTTACGAGTATTATTATAGCGCCATCATATTCCGCAGCGATGTACAGCGGATACACAGAACGTAATAGCAGTGTGTCATGTAACGAGTTGGAGAGTCCCTGCCCCAGTGAGCTTACAATCTGTTAGGCGGTGGGGTATATTACACAGCTACCTCTGTGCGGTCGCTTAAACAGGAGAGAGAGGATATCGTGGGAGACGGCCTGCATATAAGGGGTCTATTCACTAAAGGGCTTCGCTATTTATTCTAAAGGTCTAGTCCCAGGGGGCTTGGCTGCCCTGCATAATGTATAGCTAAATCTGCGAGTTCTTCAGTCTCCTTGCATGTTGAATTATGCACTATACAGGGTCAGCTCAGCCCATGTTGCTATACAAGAACTGCCATTGTTGGTCCTTCATAGCAAACAGTGAAATGAGTTAAAACCGCAACGCTCCATTTAGTGAATAAACCCCAAGACGATGGCACGTGCTCTGTAGAAACAGCATGTCGTTTGGAAAGTGGATTTTTCACTCACGATTTGTTCTTGTTTTTTTTTTTTATAATTTGGCAAACTTTGGGTTCTTCTGTGAAAGAGGTTTTTGTCAAAGAAAAGTCTGACTCAGAACCTTCCAGAGAATAACGACTTAGTATTCCGCAAATACCGCGGAGGCCGGGAATGTGTATAGAATAATAGGAAAGCATTAAAGGGCGACTGTAAGCTCTTGGGCAGGACCCTTCTCATCCGTTTCTGTAAATCTTATGTTATCTATGTCCTGCCTACTCATTGTACAGCGCTACGGAATATGACGGCGCTATATAAGCTAGTAAATAGATATTTATATGAAATGCCGCTTTTCAGGAAGTGTGGGGTTAATCGCAATGTTAGCCATACACCGCCGCGGATCCCGGAACTAAACCGTCGAAGAAGTCTGGGCTCTCCCTCCCCTCCAGCCGGAGATAAATGGCGCCCGCGCTCTCGGGGCTTTGCAGCGCTTTATATACGGACACGCTTGTGTGTCAGCGGCCTGCACGCTGCCGACGGTTGCGGGCCGTGGCGGACGCTGCCACGCTTGCTGCCGTTGACCTTGGCTTCAATCACGCTCGGCCAGCTCTGTTGCGTGGCTTGGAATGATGGGAGTTGCATTGAGTGGCGGAGCGATGTCCCCGAGCCCGCCAGCTCCTGACAGGGTAACCGCGCTCAGTGCCGTCAGTGTGTTTTAACGATCTGTTCCATAGAAACGAGACTGGACCGGGGGGGGGGGGGTGTTGAGCGATTTCCGGACCCCCTTGCAGCTGAGGGTTAAAGGCTCGGTGATGGTGCACGATGCGGGGCCACGCGGTAGGGTAGGTGCGGGTCGCGCTGCCCCCGGGGCAGTTCCCTCCCTCGGCGGGCGGTGCTCCGTGTCATTTCCTTTCTTTGAACTCGGCTTTGGCGCCTTCTTTGTGCAGAAAGTAGCGGGAAGTGCTGCGGGACCGGACCGCGTTACCACCGAGCGAAGCGTATGGCGCGTGGTAAGGACAGCCGGGCTCTCCGTCACGGGACAATGGGCGCCATTTCTTCACCCGATTTAACCCCCCCCCCGCGCGTTTGACGGGTATTTATCAGCAGGTTCATGATATGGGCTTCCAGCCCCCCCGAGCCGCTGTGGTCCCTGAACATTCTTCCGTTATGTGAGGTGATTGCCCCGTGTATCCCTTGGCTCGGGCACCTGACACGCAGGGGGCTGCCACTGGCTGCTGCGGACACCATTGGGTTAATTCGGAGCTATTCTCTCCCCATTTACCTGACAGCTGGAAAGCCTGAGACCCCCAATAACGTGCGGCCTTGATGTATCCCGATACAAAGTAAACCCAGAGCACCTACAGTTACAATTACAGGTTGTCAGGACCTCACAGGTCTCTTCTTCAGTTTATTTAAATGTTGCACAATAAATGCTTTGATTAAACCCCGTCTGCGTGTTCTGCGCGTGGAGGTCTGCGTGTTTGGCTGCTGTCTCTTGTGATAAGAGGATCCCGTGATCTGTCTCTGGCAGAGTTTTCATAGAGGTTATTTGGAAGGGAATCGGCTGATCCGAGTGGCAGAGCAGTAAGAAAGTCTTTATAGTTTGTGTGTATAGCGCCATCATATTCCGTAGCGCTGCACAGTGGCAGGTAACCGTTTGGGCCGCGAGGCGGGGAGGTCCCGGCGATCTCACGCTCTATTGTAACCGCAGACTTCTATCTTAATCTATAGGTTACACTTTAACGATGTGTGTAATCTACGTTGGTTTGTCCCACCCTTTGGGCACAATGGCGAGAGACACTCGTGATTTCGTTATTCCGCCCCTGCATTGTTCACTTAATCTCTTAATTCCGTTGTATTATACACACCCCAGAGGTGTGCGTTTTGTATGAATAGACTCCATTGTGCACTCGATTCCTCGGCCCTTTGGTCACGTTAGTTGAGATCTGAAGACAAAGCTTATGAGACGGTATCTTAACTCTCCAAACGTACCCGGTGAGAGTTATCAGCGACTTTTTCCGGCCCAATCGCCCCACGCATTCTTCTTTATCCTTTGCAGCGATACATGTGATCTAATATCCCATAAAGACTCTTAGTGAATTTTAGTGCTATATATATATATATATATATATATATATATATATATATATATATATATATATATATATATAAGCATTTACATGTACACACGCGTGGTGTCTGTATACGCAGGCATGTACATACTGGTCCGGATTACAGATCTTTTCTTCTGGAACAATGTAATTGGGGCGAGATCCGTGTGAATGGCTTCTGATGGTGCCGTGTAAATGCTCTTAATCGCCTGGCAACAGTTGGAATTCATTTGGAAAAAAGTATTTATAGGATTAAGAGATTAAGTCACAAGTCCCAAAAGAAAGTGTATTTTTATAGTTTATATCGCGCTCTCATAACCGTAATCTCAGATATTCTGTAACTGACCCCCCCTCCCCCGCATATAATAAAGCTGGGGTGTCGGATGCTGGGCGCAGTTGGGTTAAGGTGGGCCGCGGGGCTGCTTTACGGTGACGTTTCCGAGGATTTAGGAGCCTGGCAGAAGTTTGCTCTTCTTAAAGGGACAGTTTTATTATATTACTTTACGAATACTTGAATAGGCGTTTTTAACGTTAAATCAGCGGGAAACGCTGCAAGTCCACAGCAGAATTGGAAAGCTCCTTCCGATCTGCTTAATTCCTGCCTGTTGTGTGGCCTGAAAAGCAGCCAATCACAGGCAGCAGAGCGCCCCCCGTTAATGTTGATTTAGAGAAAAATTGGTCAACGGCAGCTGAATTTGCGGAACGTGAATCCCTGACTGATGGAAATACTTGGATTTCTGGCTGAATGGGTTCCGTGGAGTGTAAACCCCGAGATGGCTTTTCTTCCGATTGATTGATTTATTAAGGATGATGACGTACGTTGCCGGTTGCTGGATTCGTCTGTCTCTCGGTTAGAAGGTGTTGTGACAATGTTTGGGATTACCTCCCTAACCGACACAATAACCCTAAACTTTTATGGCTTTATTGTTCGTGCGCGGGGGAGAGCCCATGGTGTAAAGTCTTACTGCTTTTTACAACAAGCGATCTTATTGGCTGGTGCTGTTGCGCAATCCCTCCTCTACATATAGCCGCTCGCTCCAGGGAACCTCATCATTAACTCTCTCTCTCTCTCTCTTTCTCTCTCTCTCTGTTCACAGAATGAAGAGTCTGACACTTCGTCGTTTTTGTGCAACATGGAAGTTTTTTCACATCTAATCCTCCAGAGCCAAAGGAACATTAGAAAACAAAGCCTGATACGTAGCAAATAGCAAAGACTTTAGACCGAGACTCTCGGCCCCTCTTCAGTTTACTGCCTATTTAATTTTATAGTAATTTATTGGAATATTTTCATACCTCATATCTTTTCCGTTTACATTTTAATTATTTTATTAGTGGTTTTTTTTGTTTTTTTTTTTTAATCAATTTTTTTTATCTTGAGCCAAAACAAAACATGGAATCCACAACAGCTTTTAGTGCCGTTACCAGTGCCCTTGGCATCCAGGGTGGTCCCATGGTAGAATACCTTTGGATGCTCGTGCTGGGCTTCATCATAGCGTTTGTGTTGGCGTTCTCGGTGGGCGCCAATGATGTCGCCAACTCCTTCGGCACAGCGGTTGGCTCCGGGGTGGTTACCCTGCGGCAGGCGTGCATCCTGGCATCTATCTTTGAGACGGTGGGATCTGTCCTGCTGGGGGCTAAAGTGAGCGAGACTATCCGCAAAGGCCTGATCGACGTCAACATGTACAACTCTTCTCAGCAGCTGCTAATGGCGGGTTCCATCAGCGCTATGTTTGGTAAGTGCTGCCTAAGATTCTATGCCGTTTACGGTTGAAGTATGCAGTAGTGCTTCTTTTCCACATTTATTTCCCGCAAGAAGGATCTTTGTATTGGAAATGTTTTGTGAATGACTGCATTGTAAGCGTTAGGCACGCGAGTTTCATAGTTTCCTTACATTCCCGGTTTGATACTTCAGGTTCCGCTGTATGGCAGCTTGCAGCTTCTTTCCTGAAACTCCCGATCTCCGGAACCCACTGCATCGTAGGGGCCACCATTGGCTTTTCTCTCGTCGCTAAAGGACCGCAGGGGGTCAAGTGGTCTGAACTTCTTCGCATTGGTAAGTTGCTCAGAAAATTCACGGCGTTAGAAGTAGCGACGGGCTTGCGGTATGTTTGACACCGGCTGTCTGTATATAAATGGAATATAAATGGCTGTTGTACAGAATTCTGAACTGCTTTATGAAAACCTGTAACGTTTGGCAGTTTAATGAGACGTTTTCTATAAATAGAGACGTGTGATGGCTTCAGCAGCGCTGTTGAAATACATCAAAGGGAGCTGTAAAATCGCATTAAAATGTGGCTTTTTTTATCTTATTTTATTACCCCTTGCTATACCAAGATTTCCCCGTTAGTGATGTTTTGTTAACAGACAGCGTTTCATTGCTTGTCTTTAAGCGTTGAGTAGTACTGCTGTGTACACTTGCATGTTCCTGAGACATGTTAACCTTCTAGCTAGCAGTAAAGCCAGAAGCGCCCCGGCTGTCACCGCCTGCTCCATTAAACTGTGGCGGCCGGGAGTGAGCGCCTCTGTGCGCCTTTATCAGATGTATAACAGACCTTACTAAATCTTACCAGATTCGTATTTGAAGCGTTACAAAGCTTGGGAAACACTGTGAAGGCAAAATCAAAAATGTGCTTCATGGTAACACTGCCTCCTCTCTCCATCTTCTCCAGTGCTTTCCTGGTTTATCTCACCGCTTCTCTCCGGCATCATGTCTGCTCTCCTGTTTTTCCTCGTCCGAATGTTCATCCTCCGCAAGGTAAGAATGAGTAAAGAACGCTGTAATCGCTCTGCACCGGCTGGACAGACGGACACATCTGTCTGCGTTAGAGAGCGCGTGATATATACTTCTAGTGCTCTAAGAGTTTGAAAAGGATAGCAGCAGAAATATCTTCTGTACTTATACCTTATTTCTGAGCGGAATATGCATTTTCTTATCTGCTTCCCCCCCCCCCCTGTGGTCTGAGGACTCTCTCAGCTGATTGGCTGCTGGAAGCTTAACTTTAAGGGGACCTCTCCGCTATCGAATGCATTAGTATGAGTGCCGTGTCCCTTTAAAGCAAGCCATAGCCCCTAATATGTCAGTGCAAAGCAAGCGAAGATTATAAACCAAAAAAGCAAACGGATAAATGCATTTCTGTTTGAAAGGAGTATTGACATACCCAATGTGGAAAAAATAATGTTAAACTCTGCTGTTTCTTCAACCCATGTGTTTATAAGTTTTAAACGTAGGAAACTCCAGTCGAAAATCATAGAAGGGGCAAAAGGACAGCCCCAGCCTGGTCAATGCAATGAATTAGGGAAAGTGTCAGGTTCCCAACCTTACTAAATCAATCGCTCACAACCAAAATGTCATACACAAGTCGCTTATCTCAGAATGAAATGCCCCAGAGAAGATTTACGGGAACGTTGTTAGCAGTTATTCCGTATTTACCCTTTTTGGTTGCTTAAGGAAGCACTTCTGATATAATCGCTGAAATCGAACCTTAATTCCTTCTAGTTGAAGTAACGAAACCTTTGCGTGGATTTCTTGTGTCTGCTCGTAAAAACATATATGCAGCTTTAGACTGATAATGTGAAATTAATGCTGTGTCATCCCATGTCCTCTCAAGGTCGTTCAAGGACATAAATGGGTGCTGCACGTGCGTTGGGGCTTGCATGCTGCCTGATCGTGTTGTTTCAGGCACGTGAGCGATCGTGGCTCAGATGCATTTATGAATTAAATAGTGCTGGTTAAGCAAAGAGCTGCATCTGAAGTAGAATGGCTTGTAAGGAATACCTGTTCAACGACCAGTAAACGGTTAAAGTAGAATCAGAAGTTTATTAGTTTGTAGGCTTTCACTCTATTCTCTAAACAGAAGAGCAAAAGCTGACCTGCATTTATCATTCCTTGAGCCTTTCAGCGTTGAGCCAGTATCAGAATACGCTCTTTGCTGTGATCTGAACTGTTGTGTTTACAGATCCAATTGTAAACATAGAAAAGATTTAGCAAGGGTATTTTTTGGTGTGCTGCTTTATGTTGGATAGCGCATTAAATGTTTTATTGCTGTTTGGTTGAACCTATAATCTTTCTTATAGGCGGATCCTGTTCCCAACGGCCTGCGAGCTCTTCCGGTCTTCTACGCCTCCACGATCAGCATAAACCTGTTCTCCATTATGTACACCGGTGCCCCCCGTGAGTATTCTGTACAAAGCTATTTTGTTTTAATCTGACCCTTTCCAGCGAGCCTGCCATTAAACCCGCAATTTACCACTTTTTACTTTACAGGATTCATCTCTCCTAGAAGTCTGCTGGCCTGTGCCCGTTACAGAAGGCTGCAGGCTAGTGTATGCTGCCAGTTCTAATTAATTAATTAACCACCCCCAGCTAAATTACTACAGCCCCTTCCTCCCCGCTCCTTCAGGAACGCAATGACGTTTCCACTGCCCTTCTCCCTACACCTCCTCTTCAGAAATATCTGTCGCTGTGAAGATCCTGCAGAAGAAACTTTTTGTTTTTTAAATTTTTAGTTCTATTTACTTTCCCCAATCCTTTCCCCCCAATTTTTACCTTTTTTTTTTTTCCTCCCTTTCTTCTTTTCTTTGTTAATTTAGACTCGCTTAACTCTCCATAAGACTTTCAGCATTAGGTTTCATAACAAGATAAGAATTTTCATTTACAGCAAAGTGGTCCGTTAGGACGGTTATCTAGGAATAGGAACGAAGTCTTCCAGAGTTCTGTAAAGGGAACTTTCCAGCTACTAATATTTTCAGTTCTAGGGAGTAATAGTGCACAGAAAGGGACATTTCTACCTTAAATTCAAAAGGTAGCCAAGTACGTTTAAAAAAAAAAAAAAATGCCTTTTTGAAATTCTGGCCTCCATAGCGGTAAATTACAGTTAGATGGAAAGCAAGGCCGGGCAGAGTTGTTGAGCGTATACCCGTCTGGACGGAACAGACGAGGGACCTGCGCTTATGTAGCTAATAAGCTTCATCTAACATGCAATCGGCGTGTCGGTCAGATGCAGCCCATCGCGCTGCACTTCGAAATCTATTTGGTTTTGTTTATTAAATTTAAGCAGGTGGGTATCTTATGGGAAGCCTGATACAAATATAGAGATTTCAGGGGAGCTCTGTCCTTGCTCGTAACTTCCGATATTTACCTGTCCCCCACCTCCAGTTTAGGCGTGGGGGGTGATGGCAGCCCCACGTCTCTTATCAAAGCTCTCAGTATCCTCAGCCATACAGGAGGTGGTTCCCCCTGTTCTGTGTTTCAGTAATGTGTATGACAGAGCGGTGGTTTCTGCCTCGCTGGGTTATATAGTAAGGCATTTTCTTCGCCCTTTGGCGTGTGGGTGCGATGCACGTGCATTATATTCATGTTTTCGCGGTCCCGTAGTGCGGTTAAACCTCCTTCCCTCGGTGCCTGCGTGGGTGGCCTGTTTATCCTAGTCTGGCAGTAACGAGGTAGAGATTGAGCAGGCGATTAACATCAAACGGGTGATTCGTTTCTAATGACTTTCACACGGTTTGGGGAAGCTAGCAACAGAAACTTATGTTCATTAAAGCTAATGACCGGCCTTTGCCTGAAATAAGTAAAGCAGATCCAGGATATTCCAGTTAACTGTTTTAGACGGGGTTAAACATTGCACTAGGTAGGTCGCATGGCTTGTCTTAGAAACTCAGTACTGCGGACTTGCTGATGACCTTTGAAGTCAATAATACTTTTGAAAAAGTTTTGTACAGCGATACAGAATGTTATAGCTGCTTAAACTCCGGCTGGATTTAGTCTGTCCCGCTATCTCCTTCTACTACAGAATGGACACAAAGTATTCCATGTTTTCTTCTTTAAGACAGTTATTGTGTCGCAGCCGTGTTACTTAATTATCTTTGTCTGTTGTCATACAAGCACTTGCAAGGATTAAAACTGACGGGTTAATGGCCCTGATGGCCCCTTGGTGATCTTGCAAGTAACCAAACATTTACCAGTCAGCTATCGGATATCTCTCAGGGTTCTGTGACCATAAAGCTGGTGTTCTGTGTAGATTTCTGTATAATCTTTTGATGCTGAAGGTCACCAATGCCCTAGACATGGTCTTAATTACTCCTTCGTATCGCTCATTAATATTTATGCCAAATATTTGGCCGCATGGTTCATTCTCCTAATAGTGAAGGGACTATACAAGCGTTCGCTGGCACCGGGTAAACATTTTGCTGTCTACAAAACAGGCGAATTTTGGTCATCAGCCTGTCCGGATTATATAACCTAAGACTAGGACTCGCTTATCTGGCCTGTCGGGTGGCTGGGCGTGCAAGCTCTGCGCAAAGGCGATAATAAAGACTTTCTAGTCCTGGAGGCCGAGTTCCGGCTAGCGTGGAGATAATGTGTGCACGTGGCTGCTGGCACTGTGCATGCCTTTTGCTTGACTTCGTAATACTTTTTGCTACAAAGCATAAACATGAGGTAGGATCTTAAAAGCTTTTTAAAGTTGCCGTCCCTCTCACGAAGGTGTTACACCTCTTCTTCACACCCGTGTCCCGCTTTTCCGTGTACTAACCAAGCCTGAGATGTTGTTAGAACATAGATTGTTTTAATGTTTCAGTGGCTTACCCACATTGTGAGGGATGGGTGTCCTCCATCTGGACTGCTCAAACGAGCCATAAATAGGAAGGACAGGGAATTCGTGGCCAGTTTGTGGTTTCCAGGCGCTTCGCTGGATGGGGTTGTTCACCGGGGTGGGTTTCATGCGTGTTTTTTTCCCCCCCCTTCCTTTTAGTGTTGGGATTTGACAAGATTCCCTTGTGGGGCATCATCCTGATCTCGGTTGGCTGTGCGGTGATCTGCGCTCTGTTTGTCTGGTTCTTCGTCTGCCCCAGGATGAAGAGAAAGATAGAACGTAAGCTCTCTTCCTCAGTGAAAGTATTGTGACGGGATCCTTTTTAGGTAGAATTAGGTCTGAGCGCTTCGTATTTGTCATCACGCGCAGGTGAAATCAAGAGCAGCCCGTCGGTGTCTCCGCTGATGGAGAAGAAGAAGAGCAGGGAGCTCTGTCGTCCCATCCTGAAGCAGGAACCGGAGGAGATCAAGCTGCCTCTTGACAGGGAGATTGCAGCGGAGACCAAAGGACCTCTATTAGACATGGTGTCTGTGCCCATACCATCAAGGGCTGCCGAGGAGAAGGCCGTGTCTTTCAACATGGGTGACTGCGAAGACGTTCCAGAGAGAGAGAAATGTCAGAGCATGGAGACCAACATTGACCAGTCTCTGAACGGTGAGTTTCAGGTTATTTTAACTCATTCCGGTGGTTGTGGTATCTCTGTAGATATATGTATATGTACATGTACCATAACATTGTAGTGTAGACCCATTAAAACTGCCGAGCTCCTTACAGCCACAAGCTTTAATAGCTGAATCTGTTCAATGTTTTGCATATCAGACGCTCATCTACATTTCCCGGGTCGTACTTCACATTTCTGCAGCTATCAAATGTATAAAATAATTTCCCGGCACAAAGTTCACTTCATAGATTGCTTCCTTTTCACGCTTTAAATAGCCTTTCCAGTGCTGCCATTCATCGGGTCTTGTGTGGCTAATATACAGGACACGCTGATGTCGGCCCCTTGCCTCGTGACTAGTACCTGTAAACAGGGCGCGTGACGTACTTTGCAGTAAACACCGGCGGAATAACGTGATTAGAGGAGGGCCGTCTCTCTGCTGCTGCTGCCGCCAGAGTGTTTAACACTTCAAGTGCTGGAGCAGCCGCAAGTGGTCTTTAACGTGAGATATTTGGATGACGGACTAAACCACGCGCGTTACTATTTAATGCAGTCTGCTTTAACTTTGACTGCCAAATGGGCTTTAAGCAGAATTCCCAAATCTAACACACTCAGAATTTTAATTGGTTTATCATTCTTTTTTTTTCTGAGGTATATAAATGAATGAGACTTGGTATTGGGTCTTTAATACGTTTTTGTATTTAGATTTGTTTTGTGTGTGTGTATTTTGTTTCCAAGCGCCACAGCGTGGTTTAAAGCGGATCTGTCCCATTTTCCCCAAAACCCTACATGTTGCATCTCTGTACACAAACTGACTCAATGTTATGGTGTTTATAGATAATGAATATATTACTCAGACAGCCTTTGTGAGGCTATAACGTCCGTACAAGATTATATATATATATATATATATATATATATATATATATAATAGTGTGTGTATGTATGTGCTTCCTTGAGCTATAGGTAGTTTTTAGGTAATTCTTGCCTTTTAAGTCTGAGACTTCACTGTTTTGGTAACTCTGTGATCTGCTTGGTTTTCAGGGGCCGTGCGGCTGCCGAGCGGGAACCACGTGCAATTCAACCAGACGGTCAGCAACCAGATTAATTCCAGCGGGCAGTTTCAGTATCACACCGTACACAAAGATTCCGGCTTGTACAAGGAATTGCTACACAAGCTGCACTTGGCCAAGGTGGGAGACTGCATGGGAGACTCTGGCGAGAGGCCGCTGCGTCGCAATAACAGTTACACCTCCTATACCATGGCGATCTGCGGGATGCCCCTGGATTCCTTCCGGACGCGGGATGCCGAAGCAAGACCAGAAGAGGCAGAAAAACTGACCTGGCAAGGGGCCGATGGGAAAAAGAGGACGCGCATGGACAGTTACACCAGTTACTGCAATGCTGTGGCTGATGTGCATGGGGAGATGGGAGCCGAGGAGCAGGAAGAAGTAAGCCCCGAGGATGGAAATGCCGACCGGAAAAGCAGCAACTCCTCCCTGGGAGAATGGCAGGACCAGGACAAGCCAGAGGTGTCTCTTCTCTTCCAGTTCCTCCAGATCCTTACAGCATGCTTCGGCTCCTTTGCCCACGGCGGAAACGATGTCAGGTGGGTGGCAGTAAAGGTAGCATTTAGGACAAAAAAATGTGACTTATTCCATAAAAGTGACCCTTCAGTCATCATATGTACTTTAATGCATATGAAAGCTGTCGCTTTTTTTCTTTTGGGTAAATGTATATTATTTGGTTGATATAGCGCAGTGCTGTAAAAACATTAGGACGGGACAATTGGTATATAACATAACAAGATGACCTGCAGGAACAGGTAAAGAGGGCCCTGCTCAAAAAGAGGTTTTAATCTAGATATTTTTTTGGGGGGGCACTAGAACTGTCCCTTTAATACGCAAGCGGTGTAAGAGTTAAGTCTTGCAAATTGATAAACTTACACATTTTAGCCTTTTCTGATCTTTTCTCTAATTGGATCTCTTCTTCTTCTTACAGCAATGCAATTGGACCCCTTGTTGCCCTATACCTTGTTTATACGACCCGTGATGTAGCAACCAAGGCTGCCACCCCCATCTGGCTGCTCTTGTACGGCGGCGTCGGTATCTGCATCGGTCTGTGGGTTTGGGGACGCAGAGTTATCCAGACCATGGGCAAGGACCTCACCCCGATCACACCGTCAAGGTACGGAGAGAGTCTCTGCGCGATTCTCAGCTGTTGGCGTACCAGACAATTATAAATGTTTGATCTAAGCTCTGTAGCTTTTATTGGTCTGTAAACTAGTTTGCAAGGAGGCCGCTTAACACAATGAAAAACGCGTCTCAATGGTTTTGTTTCTTCATTTCAGTGGATTCAGTATCGAGTTGGCGTCGGCCCTTACTGTGGTGATTGCATCAAACGTCGGCCTCCCTATCAGCACAACTCATTGCAAGGTGAGCGGAAAGCAGAACAGCGATCCTATAATTCTACGTACGATAAATAGCCTTGAGTAAGAGCGACCCGTAATATATCCTGAAACTAAACAATTTTCCCTGGCTTACTGACAGATTCAGGGTTTGCAGCTTCAGATTGAAGTGGGTGCTTGGTCTGTAGCAGGGCATCTGGCTCTGGGGTAATCAAAGACAACCATGGCAGCCTCTGTAACATTTATCATATTTAAATATATATAGTGTGTGTGGTGCTAATACAATAGGGGGCAGTGAACATTTCACAAATGCATGTTAAAATTGCCAATAACAAAGACATTCATACGAAGTAAAAGACTGCATTAAAACCCCCAGTGTCACTCTTTGTAGTCCTTTCTCCATTACGTGGGGTCCTCACATATTCCCAACAAGCATTTTTTGCTGAACCAACCTACTCAATGTACCGGAAGATGCTCTCTTGTAAGAAGAGAAAAAAAATCTTTCTAATGTAGAATATTTTAGCATTTACATATAAATGCATCAGAGTAACCTGCGTTACGGTAGCTAAAAACACTGATGCTGTTGGGGGGGCAGCAAAACTATTCCTTTTTGTGACTCATTTTAACATATAATCTTTAAGCGCAGAGAAATGTATAAAGTTTATTCTTGGGATGTCTAAAGCCTTTCTCTGCTTCAGGTCGGTTCGGTGGTATCCGTCGGATGGCTGCGATCCAAGAAAGCTGTGGATTGGCGGCTCTTCAGAAACATCTTCCTGGCCTGGTTTGTTACGGTGCCGATCTCTGGCCTCCTCAGCGCTGGCATCATGGCGATCTTCAAATACACCCTCCCCGGTGTGTGACGGAGCGCGCTGCCAGGGAACACCTCTCAGGACCACCAATACAGATCACGCAGCCCATCAGCGCCCGCCGCCTCCCTATACCTCTCCTGTAAGAGGGGCTCAAACCTACAAATTCATATTATGCAATGCCGCCGCTCGCAGGATGAGGTTGAGTGCTTTAAGGGGGGGGCACTAAAATAGATAAAAAGGGGGGGAAACCCATGTGCTGTAAAACTGCTTCAGAAATTGACTCACAAACCCAATCTACCTGTGTAAACATACCAGTCATTCCTCAGTATTAATGTCTTCTGTATATAGAACTGCTCGTGGGTCCGTTTCTTATTTCACTGTAAATGTTTTGCTCACCTTGTTTGAAATCATAATTGTCGAGAGGGCTCTCCCCTCCCTGCTACATATTTTACTTTGTTTTGTCTAATTGGGGATGAGGGTTAATTTCCAGGGACTTGCTCCATACTCTTAATTAGCGAAGCTTTGCATATCATGCGAGAACCGAGATATCATGAAAGGTAAACTTAGTGGGAGATTGTTTTGTAAATACTGCTTAAAAGCATCTGTTCATTATGGGCACAACACAAGGAGCTGCACACAATACATTTGCTGTGTAGTACTTTGTGGGTCCTGCTGCTGTTTGTGGTGAGTTTCCCCCAATCCCCCCCCCCCCCCGTTGAAAATATCATGTGGACGGAGAGCTGGGTGGCTCCGGTGGATGGATGCGCCGTTTTGGTCAGATCGCGATACAAGTTCGAACATCTGTCCTTTTATTGTACCCATATCACTGATTTTGTTCTTGTTGCTGGTGAAGCCAAAATAAAAATAGCACTAATCCAACCCAACCAAGCCTTTCTTACTGTTAGTCACGTTGTATATTATTTCTATACTTCTGCATATGGTATCTGTGATGGGCCTCCGGTTACCCTAGCTGCGTACGCCCGTCTGTTCTTGTTTGCTTCCTCCCTGGATCTCAATGGTTAACTGAGCGCTAGACGATGCTAGCGAGGAAGGGCTCAGGAATTGGTCCTTAGCGTCGTAGCCAAATACAAGTTTTCAAAAATATATGAATTGATGGGGTAAATTGCATTGGGCACCAGGGGGAAGAATTACCAGATTTGGAACAAATAGTTTTGAAAGAGCAAAAAGCTACTTGTACTTAATGCCCCATAACATGCAGAAAATCACTTACATTTAAATTATGACATTTTCCTCCTTTTAAATATACTTCCTTCTTGTATTGAGCACATTTCAGATTAAAACAAAACGAATCGACTACAACTGTAACTTTATTAACAAAGATACAATGTTGAAAATTAGTCACGTGAACAAACAATACAACAGAAGTGCTTATTTACAGAGTGGCTTTTAACCCTCCGGGGGCCAGCGCGGTGTGATAAGCGCATGGTGCGGATGCTGGTAACAGGCCCCTCGTCCCGCGGTTACAGGTATTTGTAAATGATTTTCTCCTCCACGGTCTGCACCTCCATTTTGACCGGACACTTGTACAGGAAGGAAAGCAGGGTCTCCGTGTACCCGATGAGGAAGTAGAACTTCTGCGGCGGCAGCTTGCGGATAAAGATGGCACAGATCACGACAAGGTTTGCTCGGCGCTTGATCACAATCTCGTTGGCCAGACAGCCGTGGAAGGTGCCGTAAAGAAACTTGCGGATGAAGACATCTTCTATGGTGCGTTCCGCGGCCCCTTCCTCGCTGTCCAGGTTACCTGAAAGACAGCACATCCGTTAAAGCAATCGCCGGCCCGTCTCACGTACGCAGCGATAGTGCCGCCACGCTACGGCCAGCTCTCCCTTCTCCGCCCATTCACTTACACTGTGCTTCTATTTAGAAGTAGTTGCTTCTTAAAAGGGACAGCAGTCTAAAGTCTCTGAATAAATGCATATTAAAAGTACTCTGAATACTTTATTCTGAATCTGGTAAATGGGATGGAAATTAGCATTATCTCAAATTCCATGCCAGCGATTGGCTGCTTAAAAGCAGTAAAGTATTCAGGAATGAAGCCAATGGGAGTGTGTTCCTGTCACTGATTGACAGCTTAATGAGCCAATCATTGGCGTGAAAGTGCTCAGGTTGAAGTCAGTGGGAAGACTTTACATATGCGCCGCGGGGGTCTAAACAGAGCACTGTGAGCAGCGTGGGGCCGAGGCTGCGCTGGATCTGAGAGGCGAGTATATCACGTGCGCGAGGAGGCATCCGGCCAAACCCAGCTCCTGACGGACAGTCAGCTGTCGGAGAGGAACGAAGAAAATTCGATTGCAAAACCGACCTAAAGTACATGCGATACGCGGACCGTCTCCGCAAAAACATACGGTAAACACCCTTTGATTTCAATGGGAACTCAAACACATATAGAAAGCGAGCGGATACGAGCTGCTGCGCATGTGAGCGGCGGGAGGAAGCGGAGCGACTTCAAAGAAAAAAAAAAAGTCCCCATTGGTTTAATGCGATCGACTAAAACCAGTAAAAGGCACAGAAAGCATTCAGTAGTCTTCAGACAGTACTTACCAACTGCACCAACATTCAGTCCCTTAACGCACTGATTTGTGATTATATGCACCGAAGGCCGTGCCACGGACAGGTGTACAGGTTACTTAACGTCTGGGCTGCAGGTTCTTTTAAATGTATTTAAGCGCAGCGTCAGACAAAAAAGTGAAGGTGTGCTTTATGGCAGGTGCCTCACTTTACAGCAGGGTGCGAACATCGGCCATGCTTTCCAGGAAACAGCCTTCTCATATGTTGCTGACCAGCAAATGTAAATGGCTGCCTTGCAGTGATTGAGATGTATATGCAGGGAGTCAGTTATACATTCCGCATGGTGCAGGGCAGCGCTGTACACGTGCTCTCACTAACACATCCTAGCCCAGCTGGCTGAAGTGGCCACCCGTCAGCACAGCCCAGATATTCTCCTGGGGACTCAGCATCCGCTAAACTGACTCATCAAGGGACGGCGATATCAGACTTGCAAATCCAGCCAATTAAAAACTGGAAGAATATTGCAGTCAGAACATAAATGCCCTGAACCTGTATTGGCAAGCGACTGCGCGGGTCCTGAGAATTCATTCATTCACAAAAAATGCTTCATTCAACAAAGCCCACAACACTATGTTTCAAAATAGTGAGCTACTCGCCACTGCCCTGTACACTGTTTATATCATTTTGCCCTTTTAACTCGTAGATTACATTCCTCGAGCCGCCCACATCTCTGCTTTATTGTGGCTGTACACATAAACACGCAGAACAATAGCGTGACTAAAGGCCATGATCGCTTTAACCCTCCGAGTGCTGGGTCTGTGGCAGCCACTAGCCGTTAAAGGGCCATATTGCATGCAAACCAGTGCAGATATTCTTCGATTATTTAACCCGTACTGAATGTAGACAGCGCAGCTATTTATTCTTCTACATGCCTAGAAGCGCCCCCATTCTAGGCACTGGGAAGCCAAGCTCCCCTTTATATAAACAGGAGCTGCGGTAGCCAATCAAATGTGTGTTTTCTGGACGCTGATGTTTTGCTAGCATGCAGCATCTCAGAGGTCTCTCCTGCAGATAGAAGAGGAGACCTTTGAAGTCTCTAAAGCTTATGTAACTTTACATCTTCTATGTTGGCATACGAACAATGTATCACGATTAAAGTGACAAAAGTCAATGGTGTAAGCTCTGCATCCAGCTGCGCCACAAACGGCGACAGATCATTTTCACTCTTGGTGTGTGTTCGATACCTGGGCAGATACACAATGCCTCCGAAAACACAACCGTAACAGATGCCGGACCCACACGTTATGAAAGTTATTGAGACTGTAATCACATTAATTCACAGGAGATAAAACTGTAATGCTTTGGAATTTCATCACTTGTTTCTATTTGTATATTAAGAATGACTCGCCGTCTAGTCTTCCCTAATCCCTTCAACTGTGTTGTGTCTTCGCCGCTGTTGACATTGTTACAATGTGTGAGATAAGTCTGGTGCCGTCGTACCATGAAAGGGTGCAACAAGAGATATTTATCTCCCAAGGAGCAGTATTTTCCATAGAGGGATGAGATTACCCACAATAAAAAGCGATAACATTCAATATATAGTATTCCTTCTCCAAGGTTTATAGCTCATGGCCAGATCCATAAACAAAAGCATCAATGCTGGTGAAGGTCCAACGTAAACTCCACGTATAAATGACATGGAATGCACTGGAATTGGTCTTCGCTTGAAGCTATTTCTGGATCAAACTGGATGAAATCACAGCTGATTTCGGCGTTTTTATGAATGTTTGTAAATTATACTCTGTTCAAACACTTTATCCGTTCTTACACCCCCTGTTCTATCCGCATTTAATGTGGCATATCACTTTATATTGGTCTCCTCTACCACTGCCTCTTTATATTCAGGTTATATGTTTTTGAGACACTCCACTTACCATTCCATGTGAAAAAGAGACCTCTGGGTTTCCTAAATTTCATATAATTTTACTATATGAGCCCAATAATAGCTATCAGATTAGACTCCAACCGAATGACTCCTCCAATAGCTCATCCCGTATCCAAGGATTCACCACCAGTGTTTATTCCCATAAAACAGCATTAAAAACGCATTCATTTGTTACATTTTTAAACTCACTCGTGTGTTGGGACAACCAGCCCTTTCTGTGTGCGATGAAGTGAGGAGGATGGGCTTGTTCATAAGTAACGGGCTTGTCTCCTTTCCCTACTCGTACACGTGCGGCACGGTTCTAGACGGGTAAACAAAAACAAAAGTTAGGTTTTAAAACAAAGCTGCTCCTTCCCAATGCACGAAGTGTAAAAGAACGTCAACCGCAAGCAGTATAAACTACAGCATTAGTAGAAACGAAATTCAGCGCTAGATACAGCAATCTTGGTTTTCTAACGGACTGATAGCGTTACTTTATGTTATCGACACAATTTAGAAATAAAACAACTATTATTTTGGCCGTAAACAATGGTGTATAAAGCAAGCCCTAGCATGTAAGAACAATAATGGATCCAAAAAGCTATGAGAATGGAATAGTCCAATAATCCCTTAAAAAAGATTTATTTACATAAAGCGGGAATTTTTTTTTACAATTTTAGTTTAAAAGGTAATAAATCCAAACACGTACAGAGATCCACAGAACATAATCTTTAAGCTGCGCCGTACCTTTAAGCAGGCTGACGTGGTTTGGATACATCGACTTTGTGAATAAACCAGTAAGGAGGCTGGAGTCCTGCTAAATAAACTCTGAAAATATAAAAAACAGATACTTGAATTAGCGTATTGTTATCAACTGAACTAATCACTTAAAGAAAATATTTTTATTCCCACGGCTTTTAGGATAACACATTGTTTAAAATATTTTGACTTTTTTTTTTCTTAGTTATCAGTGTAATGGTTTGCGGAGTTATTTAGTGCAAATGTTAATTCAGGGACGCTATGATGTGAATGCGTCACAACTTCCTCCCTTCACCCTTAAAAAGGCTGCCCGAACCACGTGAACTGCAGTCATCGATGTAACAATAAGGCAGAAACGGGGAGGAATTATCATAGAAGATCCTGAGAACAGGCACGTATGAGAGCTGCCACAGTATACACACAATAGATATTTATATAGCTTATTTTAGTCTTTAAATACACCTGTATAATGGTGTTTACTGTACAGAATTGTAAAATGTAAGACTGGAGAAAGTGACATAATAAATAATATTAAGCTTTGAATAGAATTATTTTTTTATGGGCCTCTGAAGAACGCCCCGTAAACAGAGACTACAGCACGCTATCCAAATCTGTAATACGGCGTTACGGCTTGGAACGCTATAGTTATTATGATTATTTTTGTTGTAAGAAAACAGAACGTCCACAATAAAAATGGTTGGGCTGAAGTCTAGTCCTTGGGACAGACAGATAGAGAAGAGGAAGATTTCCTGAGACCGTCGCTCGTATCTTAATTTATAATCCCAAATAATAATGACTGCAATAAATATCGATAAGGCGCGTTTGTTTCTAGTGTCACCGACATCTATCTTAAACGTCACGCGTGTCTATTTCATTCATGTCATATAAATACCTGGGAACACGTGAACCATCTTACCATGAGACGCGTGTAACCATTAACCCATAAGTGTAACCATTAACCCATAAGTGTAACCATTAACCCATAAGTTTTACATCACGTGGGTTTTTCACGATCTTTATTTCCTCATAAATATTATAAATCTCCCAAATCACCCCTATTCTTCATCCTAACTATAAACGTCAACCTACTCTAAACACACCTATATAGACCGAACACATTTAAAGAGAATGTTGCAAGGAATTTATTTTTAACCTTGAGCATAAAATATGCAGAAATGTAGTTTATCATTGAGGGGGAAAACCTGGTTTTATTTCACTTTGCCCCAATAAACGCAGACCTGGGGGCTGCCATGGTTGTCGGTCATGTGATATTTTGGTGACTATCACCGGTCAAACACAAAACCGAGATGGTTCACTGATTTTCATTGGCCAACTGTCGGGTAGGGTGATTAGGACCGAGCCATTCTATCGTTAACCGAACTGAAAAACATAACTGCTATAACTAAGACAACTTTACAACGCTAAACACTGGAAAATGGCAGTTCCACTTCATAGCATATTTATGGTTTCGGTGTTCGATTTTAAACTGCTTATATTATGTATCTTATATATTATATAAATCTATATTACCCCTGTAATGCACACAATAATATCCTCTTAGGTTGTGTCTTCAGTTCTGTATGATAAAGATGCACAACTTCTCTTTGAATGACTTTGACGCAGACTTTCTGTCTTAACTCTGAAAACCGTAATTATTTGCCCTGTAAAACTAACAACGCACCGGATTTAACCTATTTCCACCGAAGCTCCTGTAAAGTGCGCTACCCCTGAAACAACCCGTTTACCCCGGTTACCTGTAATAGCCCCGGTCGACTACACATGTGCGCCGCCATTTTGGAAACGTACCAGAGCGCTTAAGCCTCGCAGCGCGCCCTCTAATTTCCATTCTGTGGAAAAAGAAAAGGCGACCCCTAGCGGCGAAGTTCACAATGGAACATTCCATTAGCTGCACCTTGCGGAGGATGGTGATATAGAGTTTGGTCAAACCACTGCAGCATAAAATGGGAGTGGATGGATTGCAGCAGTTGTCTTGGAAACGGTGTTATAGCATATGGCAGTTCCACTGGATCCAATACAATAATTATTTCTGATCATTTATTGTTCTGCAGTGTGATTTCTTCCTACATGATTTGCACCCACCTTCACATGAAACAATATCAGTATAATTCTTCTGTATGCGGGGTATATTTAAACATATATTGATGGATTATTTAAATATTGTCATGAAAGATTTTCATTATTACCTTATCAAAATTTCCAGCGCCCTTATAAATTATTTTGACGCAACGCTCGAAAGTTAACAAATATAAAATAGAATTATAAACCGCATAGGAGGGTTACAAATATATAGAGCTGGATAAATGCATCCAGATTGTTAATGTTATTTTATTATCCTCTTTCTCCCCCAAACGTAGTAGAAACTATACAACTACTAATAGTTAATTTTATTGTCATACTAGGACAGCAGCAGAAGATTTTTTTAAATCCAATAACTGTTTATTTTAGTTTTTTTTATATTAAAATTAGAAGCCATTTCTTGAAATACTGTTCCTGAGTTGTGGTTTTTTTCGTACACTTACATTATCACCAAATCCTCATATTTTTGTAGCGCACAAAATAAATAAATGGGAAAATATAATTTACAAATGAGGTCAGGCCAGGACAAGAGATTATGCATGCAGAGTGTGTCATTTCTTGAAATACTCTTTCTGGGATGAGTTTCAGTAACACAATTACACTACCAGCATAAAATAAAAATAAAATATTGCTAATAATAACTATTAATAGTTAGAGAAGCACATGATGGATGTCCAAGTGGTCCTTCAGTTGAACTCTTGTGTCCAGCTAGGGTTGCCATCTGTCCCTGTCTGACCAGGACCACGCCAGTCCCTATTCCCAGACTTGCCTCTTCATGCCCCAGAAACCACTGGGTTGGTGCTGCAGGGGGGTTCAGCGGGGTCATAATGTTGCATCACGAGCAACGTCATGTTAGTGTTTGTATGCTTGTGTAATATTGTAAGTATCGGTGTGTTAGAGTTAGTGTGTGTGTAAGTGTGTGTCTCACTCTTCTCACCTCTCAATTTTCTATATTCTGTCTTTCTTTGTCCTCTTCACTCCTACCACACTATTCTCTTTTTTTCTTCCCCTTTCTGCTTTCCTCTTCCTCTTATTTCTCTTCCTTCTTTCTCATATCTCTCCTTTTTCTCTTGCCCCTTCTTTCTCTCCTCTGCTGTGTCTTTCATCTCATTTCCTTTCTCTTTTCTATCTCTTCTTTTCTCTTGTCTCCCTCTGGTTAGACAATCATTCCCCTAACTACAACGCCCAGTAGCAACCCTCCAAAGATTGTCCAGGAAATGGCTAGGCAAAAGGTGGCAACCCTATGTCCTGCAAAGCCAGCTCCACCATTGCATGCTTCAATGTTCACCAATGGTGCTAATTGTGTACTGTTTCTGGGTTGTGTAAAAGTTATATATTTTAATTTGGCTCATTTCGGACCGACTACAATCTTAATTTGAAAATGTCTGTGAGATGTGTGGACAGAGCTGGGAGGCATGCATGACAAAATAGTCAGATGAACCCTAGTAGACCAGCCCCAAGCAGACAGAGCTCAGAGTCAGACATACTACCAGCCGCATGCAGCACCAGTAATAGCAAACATTCTGGCTCTAGTAGCGGTAAAATCTTGTCCACCCCAATTACCAAAGTAAGACACATTTTTAGTTACTACAAAGGCATCACGGAGGGGTCATGTGCTGGTGCCTGGTGGGATTAGAGAAGATTGCTTGTAAATTATTCCATGATAAAGCACAGAATGAAACTACTACCAGTGCCATCACAAGTGTTACCACTACCGCAAGCACTGCCAGCCCTGTAGTTTTTCTAGCCCCTCAGAACAAAAGTGGACCAACACCTTCAGGTGATAGCAGCAGGTCAATTTTTGGTCCAAAAGAAGAAAGGTTCACCTTACTTACCCTGAAGCATCAGTTTATCAAAATAGTCCAATTCTGGGGAAGTTCAGTACATGCCGCTGGATCTGTCTCTCCACTGGTGCGGTGCTTTCGCTGTATAGTATGTGTGTTCAAGATTTTACACTTACATCAGGGACAGTCTCAGTGCAAGGCAGCACATGGGAAGCCTGGACCAGGAGAAGCCCCACCTGTCATCCCAGAAAACATCCCCAATTTGCGAAAGTAGTTCTGGTTTATGACACGGTTGCAAAGTGACGCCACTGGGAGAGCAGAGAGGCTTGTTGCCTGCGCTCCTGCTATTAGGTACAGGACTAGCCCTGACTTACAGATCAGATGGCGCCAGCAGTCAGACTCGATACCTACCTCAACGCGAGCCCACCGCTGCCTACAGTCTTCCTCCACAGTCCCAGGTCCTCTGTAGTTCAGTGAGGACTTCGGTGAGGTGGGTAATGTGCCCTTGTCGTCCTGGCTCGGTCCCTCATCGACTGCTGACTGCTGCTGGAGATGTGCTGTGAGCCTCTTTGGCATGCATGAATGAGAGTTAGCTGGCCATTTTGGTGGCAGACTTCCAGGTGGCTTTTGGAACACTATATGACAGACTTATCAAATAGACCAAAACAAATCAGACACACTTTTCATTTAATTTTTGGTCACTTTGGTCACCATCTCCCTAGGATCTTAGCCTCTTCCTTGTCCCTGTCTCCTTTTCTGCAGATTGGCTTCTTCTCTTGCCTCTTGTTGTTCTTCTGTCTTCGTCCACTTCTCCCCGGTATCAGCTCTGTTAACCAGGCCTCCCGGAGCACGTCCGCAAAACGGCGGAGCCTCCACGCACACCCTCTCCGTCGATTGAACAAGAAGAGGCAAGAGAAGAAGCAAAGCTGTGGAAAAGGAGAAAGGGACACAAAAGTGGTTGGCAGAGAAGCTGGGGAGAGAGTAAATGAGAGAGTGAGAGTGTGAAAGTGAAAACATAACAATATGCCAAAAAATTGGGAGCTCTCTGCTTCGTTTCCATTGGGGATCACTCTTCATTTTTGGACAATAATGCTAATTGGCAAATGTTGTATAATATGAATGCAAATGCTCAAGTCTACTATATAAGACACTGACATCTTGCTTGGTTGCGCAGTTGTCATTTGTACTTGCCACTGTAACTTGACTGTTGTTACCTCTGCCTCGTGTTCCTAGTTCCCCCTTACCCCTCTTGGCTGTTGATTCAGTTGACTTGGCTACTGTTTTTTGGATTATGTTTTCTGGAATTGCCCCACGGATTTTCCCTGTCTAGTTGCTAACCTCATCCTGCCCTCAAACTCTGCATTTCGTATTGTTACTATTGGGACCATTAACCAGCTGCTGACCACGGCATGGCCTGTTTAGTACCTGTCCACATGCCGCTGCTACATCCTCTACAGTTAGTTGCCTAGCTGGACTATCTACCACCCTGTAGGCATTTACAGGTTAGGGACTACTACTATGTAAAAGGGTTTCCAACAGTCTGACACCCAAAGTTTGATGAAGTTTGAACTAGTGTGTCTCTCTCCAGCATTATCTCCATGAATTCCATCATAGCAGGATGCCATCTATATATTAGAACTGCGTATACGATATCCACAAGAAATGCTGAAAATCAGAAATTAATATCATCTGTCCTCAGAGCTTCAATCTTGCAA
The DNA here is from genome assembly GCF_027358695.1 of Spea bombifrons. Classification (NCBI taxonomy): domain Eukaryota; kingdom Metazoa; phylum Chordata; class Amphibia; order Anura; family Pelobatidae; genus Spea; species Spea bombifrons. The sequence goes on from NC_071090.1 coordinate 99,001,791, forward strand.
CCTACTGTGTTGTGCGACTCCCAAAGGCTGACATTTAACATCCTTTCTCTAGAAGGTCTATGACCCATCTCTTAAAAAGGTTGGACGTTATGTCAGATTGTAAAAAATAGAGCAGCTGACACATTTTTTAATTTTTTTATTCTTTAATTTGCAATATTCTGAAACAAATCAAGAGGAAAATCTTATTTTCTGTTCTTTATCCTCTTATTTTTTTTTTTTTTTTTAAACACTTACAAGGCTCGGAAAAAAAAGAGTGAGAGAAAGAGACGAGAAAACAAATATAAAGGAAGACAGCAGCAAAAAACCCCACTGGCATTCATAGAACGAACAAGCTGTCATCTTGGTTTTTTTTTTTTAATATATATATAGATTTATGTATATATATCTATTTATAGGATTTCTGTTTTTAAGGGCATGCAAAAAATTAAACAGCAACAAATGAAAACAAGTCAGGCTGGAAATTAGCCTCTCCTCTCCCTTGGGGTCACTGCTCTCAACCCTGTAAGTCGCTTTAATGTATAACTGTAGAACGTAGCAATATAAAACCACTTCATCGGTCCTAACGAGTTCCGCAGAACATTCTGTCCCACCAAGAACTCTCCAATTCAGGTCAGGCACAAAACCAATATGGAATTTCGAGTTCCCCACAATCCCTGAAGATTTGGTGACCTGTTTCTTCCCGGTCTATTTAGAGAAACCTATGCACTCTCGAAGATCCACTTTATTTAGTATGACGCACGCAGAATTATTCTCGGGCTATGGACTCCCACCCTACAAACACACGAAATCCTATAATCCCATGCCTTCTGCAAAAACGCCATAACCTACAACAAAAAAAAATGAACACTTCCTTAGGATTTTGTTTATCTTTGAAGTATGTTCCTGAAAAGTCTTGCAAGGCTTGAAGGTCTGTAATATAAATACAGGTCTTTTTGGAATAAATAGCGCTCTCCTACCTAGAGAACATTTTGTGTTAAGTGAAACCCAAATAATCATAGGTCTTCGGTGAAGTGCGGGGAGCCTTTTCTTAGAGGTGACGCCACAAAATGTGCCGACCCCACATGTAAGAGGAGAAATGCCCTGGCTGAGGACAGACAGACACTAAGCACACTTCATAAATTGCTCCGGCCATGCGTTAGGACTGGTTCTCCCACTGCAAACAATGGATTTAAACATTATTAACGGACCTCGGGGAGATCGGGGGTGGGTCATTTTTATAGAAATTTTTGTTTTCTTTTTTTTTTTTGAAATATATTTTTTTTGCATTCCTGAAACAAAGTAAAACAACATAAAGGTGTGGTAGCGGGGGTCGGGGAGTCCTGCTTTGCGGTAAATACATTTTTTAAAAAACTTTTCGTTTTTTTTTACACTTTTTTTTTTTTCCTTTTTATTTATGGTTGTTCTGTTTTGACGACTCATTTCACGTTGGACGCGCAAACACATGGGAAGGAACGGCTCCACGGGAAGATCACAGTTCTCTCCCCTCAGCCCCTCGAGATTTCAGACGATCCCTCCACCCCCACTCCCCAAATAAAATCAAAAAGAGAGGGGGAAGGGGTCAACAAATTCTCTGCAACATGTCAATGGATGATTCTACCCCTTTATAACTTAAGGGGTAATACAGGTTTGAGCCATTTTCCTCCACATCTTTGGAGGGGTGAAACGTCAAAGGTAAATCATACACTTGAGACTTATTCCCAAGACCTTATCCTATCTTTTCATGGCACTTCAGTCTCCATGAGTCCAGGCAGCAGATATCTGGGGTTAGGTGGTCTGTTTGGGAACACTTAAGGATGGAAGAATAGAAGTCTGGATTATGGAGGGGTTGAGGGGGAGGAGGGATGGGAGGGAACGGCACAAGCATGCGGTCACGTGCTTTTCCTCGCCGCTGGGACTCTCTGAACGGCGGAGCCAAAAGTCTCTGGCACTTCTTTCATGATGAAGCCAGGAGGGCACTACTGGAGCCTGCGAAGAAAGAAAGTAAGAGGGGGAAGTAAGAGAAAATAAAGTTAGACATAATCAGCTATGAGGTTAGCTGTGTGGAAGTTGGCCTAAAGCAGAGCATGGGGTCCAATAGCCTCCCAAAACATTACAGGTTCTCAGACTAAAGACAAATGTTATCTTGCCTTTAGCTTGATTAAACTACCTTAACCATATGGGTTATCTGCGGTGCTAACCTCTCAAGTGCTGAAGGATTAGGTTATGGACTTTTCCTAGCTAGTCAAGTGTGTTTGCACCACTAAAGTGGAATTGATAATTCACCCCGATGAAGGTTGCCATGAGGCTGAAATGTTGGTATAATGTCTGATATTGGCATTTAATAAATGCTGTACAGAGATATTTGGGGTTTTTTTGGCCACCAAAGGCTCAGGCAGGATATTTCATGCAAATTTTCCTCCACGTGATCGCTCACTGGAGACTGTGTTAGAATCTCCCTATGAAGCTGCGCAGAAAGATGTAACACACTTCATGTCATCGATACATTGTTCTGGCACATTGTTCACATTCAATAAAATTACCATCATGGTATAAAGCAAACATTACCGTCACTGGAGTGGTGCCACTGGGGCTCCTGAGCAGTGGAAGTGGACATTCTGCCACTTGCCATCACGGCGATGCCAGACACGGGTCTCCTCAGACTGGCTAGTACGAGGCCGGCCTTGAGTATCAATGTATTGCGTCAGGCGGATGTAGGCGATGCAGGCGGCATCCTCTCCCACCACATGGACGTGAGGATTCAGGATGGTCGTATGGATTGGTTTATTGTTTTTGGACAACACTAAGAACCACATAGAGAATTTCATGGTTAGAACTTGGCTTACATTGTGCAAGAACCAGAAGAAGCATGCTTTAGAGAAATCTGTCATGGAAGGGGTCACTGCTTCAGTGTTTGTGAGGGTGAATGATAGATACTAGTATCCACCAACACAAACGACATTCTTAATATTCAACACTCATTGAAACATTATAAGCACAGATGACTAACAGGTGAAGACCACGTTACGAGACATGGTTCTTTTGAAAATAAACAAGTTTGTGTGTGGTTTAAGATATAATCAAATTGATGAGGCCTGGTGGACAAAATGAGTAAATAACTGATTGCATTAAGAAGCCTCGGGCATTTTGGTGTGCTAATAATATGAAACGCTCCTGTGGGGTGATGGAAACAGAAAAGGGTTCTATAAGAATTCTGAGAAGAGTCTAATATTGGAATATATTTCAGCTTCTTACAGTTCTCGAAGTAAAAACGGTGGAAATCTATCCCCTCCACCAGGTTACCCAGAGCTTCCGGCTCAAACGTGGTCAGTCCGGGGTCACAGATCTTCCTGTAACAGCAATTTACAAACATCATTTATCTATCATAAGGCAAACTTGTAGGGTGCACTCCCTGCCCACTCACTGAAAAGCAAAATGTACAAGCTACACTATCAACATTTCTCTTCCCGACCCATCCTCATCCAAGCAGTCTTCTCCTACGGTTTCACTTCTCCCTCAACCAACTAGACTAGATTGTAAGCTTGCAAGAGCAGGGACCTCTTTTCCTTTTGTACCAATTTGTTTTTGTTTGTGATCTAAAATGTATCCTGCCAACTGTGATTGTAAAGCGCTACGGAATCTGCTGGCGCTATATAAATAAATGTAATTTCTATTTCATCAGTTGTTTAGATATAACAATATCTACAATTTGATATATATTCTAAAACGTCAGTTTTATTTCTTTCCTTTTGCTTCCTATACATTTGTTTTTGACACTCAAATTAACTTTTATACAAGTGTATAGTTTAGCTGAATGGTCTTAACATATTTATCCTGATTTTTGTATACTTAAATGTAAAAATGCAAGCCCATATACATAGAATTAAGCCATTTTTTTGGAATTAAGAACATTCTGAATTATTTGTATGATTATCATTGTATTGCTATTATGCAAACTCAGTTGCAATGTCTCAAAGTTAATAAATGATGAGTATAAAAAGAACAAAAGAAGTGTGCAATTTATGTGCTAAGGCTGCTTTTTTCCTGCCACTGAATCAAATCAGATCATTTGCCAAATGGCTTTTAGTTTTAAATCAACTCTACCATGACTATTCATCCCCATTTTTACGAGTCCTTGGGCACTCACGCGTATGCCTCGAAGTCCCCATTATTCACGGCCTCGATCAGCTGTTCCGTTATCTTAATTATTTCTTGTTTCCGAGCTACAAAAATAGACAATTAAGTATAATTGGAAAAGCATGAAGAACACTGACCAGACATATTTTCAGGCGCAAAACGACTGACAGCCGAATATAAGGGTCACAGAAAAAGGAGAAGGGGCAGAGCTGGACAAATCAACGTAAATCCAAGTATCCAGAGAGAAAATTGTTTGATTTTTTGAAGCAAGACAATATGCATAAGTATGTGAGCGGGATGCAACCTAAACTGGGTCACTAAAGATGACCAGGCAAGAGATTGTCTTGGTTGAAGGGAGTAAAGGAGTTTGGAAAGAGAGATTGAAAGAGAGAGAGAGGAAAAGGATTCTTCTAGGAGAGCTTTAGATCCATAAGTGACCCATGGAGTATGATGCTTACCAAGAGGGAGCTAAAAAGTGGATAATGACATCATCTGTATATTAATCAATAAAGAAAGATGTAATTGAAATAAGAGATTATATGGAAAGAACAGGACAAACAAGGAAAATGATTGCGGGAGATACTGAGAATGAGTGACGGTGAGAACATGTTATTGGCAAGAGTGGTAAGGATGAAAAAGTGCAGGGATGCTTTGAATGTAAGGCAAATGCCTAGAAAGGTGTGTGTGAGTGAGTGCTCTACTTACGCTGTACAAACGGAGAGTTTAGGTGGGGCTGGGAAAGCCGATGCTGCGTGTTGGAATACTGCACCCCCTCTGCTTCTGAGCCTCGTCTGACTGTGTTAAATATATCTGTAAATCTAGCAGCTGGGAGTGGGGAGACGGAGAAACCAGGAGTAGAGAGACGGGAACAGGAGACAGAAAGAGAGACAGGGAACAGAGACAGGATTGAAGAAACAAGAGACAGAGAAGCAGAGGCAAGGCACAGACACCGATAGACGAGTGCAATAGATTGAAGACAGTGAGGAGGAAAGGCAAGAGAATCAGAAGATTGGAGATAAAGAAAAAAGAACAGGGGAGCAGAAAGAGAGCATTCCAAGGAAGAGCAGGAGATGAGAAAGAAAAGAGTTTAAAGAAAGGAAACAGAAAAGAAAGGGTCCAGGGAAAGTAAAGGGTGGCAGGGTTTTGGAGCAAAAAGGAAACAGATAACAAAATGGAGAAAAAAATGAGATAAACAGATATCAACACAGATAGAGCAGAGACGCAGTAGCAATGCGCATGACACATAACACAACAAACAACGTTTCTTACAAAACAAGCCACACAACAAATAGCAAGAACTGAAGCTTCCAACCCCCCCCAAGACAAAGAAGTGTCGGGGGTCAGTCCCACCCTCCACACAAACAGTGACATCACGGTGACAGAAACACAAGGGACCTCTAGAAACTCTACCCAGCTTTCTCCACAACAGGAGAATCACCGCCGAATTGGAATGGAAACTGCAATAACACTGTGGTCAACGGCATTGCTATACTGTACGTTTTTGGTAAATGCATATTATAGTTATCTTGTAAAGCGAGAAGTCTGTTCTCATCTTAGTATCTAGGAATCCATTTTTAATGGGCAAAAAAAATATTAGATTTTCTATCAAAAACAAATAAAATATCCCCAAATAATATTAAAGGCCTGTGGACAATACTGCATATGACATACTTCATGCATATATATTGCATGCTATATAAGTGTTTGGGGTCTCCCGGTTGACCCATACTCCTACTTACGCTGTGCAAGTGGTGAGTGGGGGAAGGATGGGGAAAGGGGCTGCTGAGCGACCGCTGGTTGTGGTCCCTCAGCTTCCAGAGCCCCCGAGCCCCTTCTCACTGAGCTTAAAATGTCTGAGAACTTCAGCACTAGAGAGAACAGGAAGAGAAAAGGAGGTGAAGAAAGACAGGGAAAGGAACCGATGGGAAACGGTGAGAGAGGTCAAGAGATGCTTGCCAGAGAGACATGGTAAGAGACAAGAATGTGGTACCAGGAGATGAAGCGTGTGAGTGGTGATGGGTAAATGAATGAGGAAGGGTGGTGAAGACCCAAATGTTGAATGAAAACGGGAAATGGGAATGGAAATGTTTATGTCTCAACATAGTAATGCTGTGTATATTCTGTCCTTGGCCGACTGGAGGGGAACACTGCCCTAGGTCAGGTCTGTAGCAGTGCCTAACATAAATATGTCACTGACTGAGTGGAATAAATGCATTATTACTTCAGTAAGATGATTGTGAATATGAGGAATAGGTTTACTGCAGAAATGGAAGAGGTTAATACAGGTACAGAATTTAGAGGCTCATGGGCCTCCGTAGATGTTTTACCGATGGTGGGTACTGGGGATCCATGACCAAGTCTCCCAAGCCACTGTCCCTTTATTTTATCCTTAATTTTATTTTAACCTCATTGCAGACCACCATTATTTTTTAAGACAAAACGATGAATAAAAATATTTGTGAGTTTTACAGCAGATAGACAAAGGATTAAACTATGTTTCCAATTATTTCTTATTTGCTCTCAGATTTTGTGTGATGGCCCTTCACAGTCATGGAGGATGGGATCAGTAGAGGAACATAGTGGCAATTGAGTCCTGTGCTGGGTTATTCTCTGGGTTTTGGGTTGCCACATGCCACCCCATTCTCCTTTGAGCACGCTACTACTGGAGAGGAGGATGGCCAGTGGCCTCAGTTCATGGTGATCCAGTGCTTGAAGTGAATGAAGAAGCTGGGTATGCTATAGTATCTGGTGGCTGCATACACTACTACAGCTAGGCCAGCGATAGACTAAGGGCGAAAGAATGATACTAGACGATACTAGACACCACAAATAGTGACGTAGTCGGTGCTTGCGCTTCATGATCGGTCTCAGCTCCAAACAGAGCTGACGTTCCAGATGAAAAATATACAACAGCTATGCTGATTGACAAAGCACTGTTTACTTTTTGTATTCCATTCCTAATAAATTTATGCTAACAACACAAGTGGATCGTTTGTGTTTCTATATTTAAAGAGCAATACTAGCAATTTGATGTTCGAGGGCAAAGAACTAAAGAAAAATAAGCAAAAATTGTTATTTTCCATTCTACCAAATACATCTGTCCCAGCACTTTGGGCATTATGGAAAAAAAAACTATTTTATTGCATGGTGCTAAATCTACAAACCAGCAGACAAAACCAAATGTTCCAGGACTGCCCTTTACACAAAACATACTTGATGTATTATAGAAATTATAATTTTATGGGGTGGGAGATTTCTTCTGATAGCTCTCCAGCTAGAGATCCATTAGAAAAAGTACAGGTTCAGGTGGAAACACTGTCTTTGACGAGAATACTATGAACATGGTGGTGGGCAGAAAAACTATACATGTGTAATGATGCGAAAACATAGGACAATAATGACATCAGAGGAAGTTAAAATTTCAGAGGTCTGTGGCGAGATGGGATGTATCAGTCTAGTAACTGGGTCAAACGATTCCTACTCCCTTTGTTTCAATCTTCTGTTCCCCTTGTTTATCCTTCTCACCCAGCAACTCAATACAAAGGAGGGGATGGCTTGGGCGATAGATGGAAGCAGATGGTAGAAAGGTTAAGGCAGATCTTATGGACGGAGGTGAGCTGTAAGTGACCGGAGGGAACATCACAGTACCTTTCATTTCTTCATCTTCTGGGTTTGTGTGTGTACTGTCTGAGGACTCCTGCGGAAAAAGAAGACAAGAGAGGCAGGGTTGTAATGGGATCTGGAGAGAAACTTTAAGAAGTGTGATGAATGGATAGGAAAAAAGAGAAGGGAAATACATCCTAGCATGTGGAAAGCCGCCATCCTAGTTCCATGTGCCCAATAAATTACATTAAAGTTCACTCGATTTCTTAAGGTCACACAACTCTTAAAGGATGTCGTAAATATCAAATCTTCAAAGATAGTATTACCGGTGTGGCAGAATACACTACAGGTCCAGGCCGACAGCCGATAACCAAGCAAACAATGTGGCAGCAACAACGCATTAACACCAGTCTTCCATATTATTTGGAGAACTGAGCATTCACAAGGAGGGCTAAAGGTACTATATATTCCAACAATGCCACCGGGAGCCACCATAAATATCCTTTTTTCAGCTTCAGACATTAAAGCTCAAGTCCATCTAATATCCTAGTACTAATACCAAAAAACAAATACATATGTAATATAAATAGATAAACCTACTTTCACAGTAGGAACACAAAACAGTAGAGATTCAATTTAAGATAATAGTAAAAATAAGGTTTGACGTTTCTACAGCAGAAAAAGGAGCACACTATATGGGCTTAATGGTTCTTATCTGATGTCAAATTATCAGGTAGAATGGACTCTACAGCTATATGTTTGGCACCAAGCAAGACTTCATGGAACTATGGGCAGGGTGGACTCTTCCCTGGCCTATGTATCAAGAACCAACATCAGTGAGCTTCTGCTGCAGGAAGAGATTGGCTGACCCCATACAATGTATAGTAAAATGAGATTTGGATATTTCTCCAAATAGGCCAGCTCAGCCCTCCATGCTGGAAGACCTTGTCTATGTTGGATCCCCATACCGCATAGTGATAGTGAGAGAGTTTAAATGCAAACTCTGACTTTGGTAAACCCCCAAGGTCTTTGTTCATATGGTTATAATTCATTTTTACCCGGGTCTGGATATGTACCTGCTCACCATGCAGTGGTTGTTCTTAACTGCATTCTCTAGAGCGAGGTTCAGATGTTTCTGGATCTGTATTTTACTTATGCTTCACTTATTCATTACTCCGTTACCTTCTGTTTTATACAAATGTGTCCATCATTTTTCCTAATTGATATTAAACATGTATGCACAGTTATTGTATTCTCACCCTTGCTTAGTGTTACTGGATCATCAATTTGTTTCCAGTTCACACAATTTTCACATGTTATTGACCAGCGTTCCATCATTAGATTCGCACCTCTATTCATTTCACACCAATTATCTTTTCTGTGAAACAATGCTTATAACGACGCTGTTTGCTCACCACTCACAGCCTGTGTAATCAACTACAATTATAGTATATGAGGGTTAATTATAAAAAGTGATTCAGGTCCAGCATTACAAACAATGGAATGGTCCAATCAGCAGGGCCACACTGTTCACCGCAACGGCCAACAGATCACTAACCAGAATCACTTTTTATATATAACCCCCAAAGAACAGGTAAATATTGTGTTGGCCTTTAAAGCTGCTTTCTGGCATTGCACACTGTTGCCAAAACCTTTTGCTTGCTATTTCTTTCAATGTATTCCCTATCAAGGGTTCACGTAACATAGACCAAATTATTGTCTTCCATGTAAATGGAAGGCAGTGAAGAATTGATTAGAGGTTGTTTTTAACATATGTCAGAGGATTTATGACATAGTTTCATCCCCTGATTTCCCGTAAAATCAAGAGGTTTCATTATTATTATTATTATTATATAGATAAAAAGGGCCCTGTTTCATCTCACCAAGTTAACTATACATTATACAGGGCCAACTTATTGTTCTTTCTGAAATCATGGTTGGCCCTTCATAATACACAGTTAAGTTGATTTTCTGTTTTAACCTCTAACTCATAAAACCAACTCTTAAGGTGCTGTAGGTGGGTTCATAGCTTGGTTGAACTGCGAGCAACCTGGACAGCTAAGGATAAGGAGTGCTCACAAAGTTGGACGTAAGAAAGACTGATTTCCTAAAGTAAAAAGCATGAGGGCACATGATTTTCGGCTGTCACTTAAGGTTGCATACGCTCAAATTCCCCTGGTATGTTACATACTACTTGTTATGTCCTGTCTACCCATTGTACAGCACTACGGAATTTGATGGCGCTATATAAAACAATAAATAATAATTATAATAATCTTGTTGCCAATCTGAAGTGACCTTGCTACACATTTTCAAAAATTAAAGGTGTGTACACTGCCCTCCCTGAAGCCCAAGCAACTAACAGTTATGGCAGGACCTATAATTCCAACACATCCCAGTAACAGTATCCTATCCACACAATATACATTAATCCAGGCTGGGACTGGCCATCTGGCACACTGGGAAAACTCCTCGTGGGGCTCTGGCCACCAGCACCACACACTAATTCAATCCACAACTCCAGCAGATCAGGTGCTGCAGTTTGCGGCCGGCAGCTGGATACGCCTGGGTGTTACGTGATCATAAGAAGTTTAGGTTAAAGAACGCAATGCTGCTCTGGGAGAGACGTGGCTAAGAACCTACGATCATCTAGAGGCCTTCCAAAACTAGTTGGTTAACTTGGAGTTACTAATGGCTATGAGTTCAATTTACTAAAGTGTGAGCATCAGCAACATGAAAAAAATTATCTTACTCCATAAAGTATAACATATACAAGTTGTTTTGTCCGATTTGGTTTCTTTTTGTTTCTATAGACCTGGAGGCTGCCATTGTTATCAGTCATATGACATTCTGGGTGCCTTTCTTACCACACTGTGCACATTTTTTAAGGCAATGCCAATGAAGTCCATTGCTCCATAGACTTTCAATAGTTGGAATGGTCATTTGGGCGATAGAATAAGCCATTCTATTACTTACCACAAGGCAATATATTGAGGAATCTCTGCGTCTGTCTAGATAATGGGGCAAAAACAGCAAACTATTTTTGATACAAGTTCTAAAAAAATAATCCAGCCCAGTGTTTCATTTTGCCATCACCCCACCGATAGAAGCTTCAGTACATTGTCTGGACTCTTTCAAACCCAATTGAAGCCAGAAGCTCATCAAGGACCTAAAATACATTGTGCTACAAAACCATCTACTATCACATTGGTTAATGGCATTGTGCACATATATGGCGGCGGATGATATAGAGGAGAGAGGGTTGTGAAACATGGCATTTGAAGAGAGAGGTAAATGTGGCAAATACCTTTATCCCGTCCACCAGGTTATGAATAACTGTGGTTTGAGGTTCCTACAGAGGAAGAAAGAATGAGAAATGGGAAGAAGGAGAGACCAAGAAAACAGATCAGGGACAGGGGATAAAAGGGAGGGTTAGGAAGACAGAGGGAGGGAAAAGTAAAGGGGTATTGTAGGGGTGAGGTAGGAAGAGCGAATAGAAAGGGTGTTGACATGAGGAAAAGGCCAGGGACAAGGACAGTTTGCGTTAAAAAGGGGGAATAAAAAACTGGGTATTAGGGAAAAGAGAATGGAGGAGCGACAGAGAGATATGCTATACTAACCTCTATCTAACCCACAAAGAAATCACAGGCCAGTCTTAGCCACAGACAGACAACAAACTACTCTCTCCCAGAGACAGACCAAACTTATCTGAACCACGAACACATAATAACAAAGTTCCCTGACACCACAGAGAGATCTTCCTGAGACAGACCACAAACACCTCTAATTCACTAACACAAAACAGGCTGCTCCGGGTCGTGGACAAGAAAAGGGCATCATCCATTCACACCACAAAGTGATAGGTTCTCAGAATGACAGAAAGAGACAAAGATACCAGACTCTTCGGCGTTCCCCAGTGAGCAATCAAGTAGTGTCATAGCTCCCCACCCTCAAAATGCCATAGACACAAACAGGGCTGTGAGCTGACTCAGTCTCCCCATCCAGTTCCTCAATTATCATACCAGTGCTGCTGGAGGAATGGGCCCCTTCGGACTAGTCACACCAGCGCTGTTCTTGGTACTGTTTGTCTGAGGCTGTGAAAGAAAATGAAAGGCATTTAAACAGATAGGACTTGGTTACCTTGTAAGCCAAACTATAAGTCCAACATGGGATGGCAACATTCCAGTTCTGCTGAATGAAAATGCATTTGTTGACCACCCAAAAGACAAACCAATTGAAGTTGTCAATAAGGTTGCTAGAGGGAGAGTTGACAGGAGAGTTTTCCGCTCCTTGGCTCCACTATATGTCACGAAGAGCCAACCCTGGTGACCTTATGATTCAGGTACAGTTTGTCTGTCCACGTATAATGCAGAGCTACAAGGGAAATTTCTCCGGACTCTCTCTTTAGTGAATAGACCCCAAGGTTTACATTCCAAGTGCCCCAAGGAACCAAGACCGGGGCGCTTTGTAGGTAGGGTACGAGCAAAGAAATGGTGTTCTAGACTCATAACTATCCTGTCAATGGAAGATCTAGCACAATTCATACGGAATCATAAAAAGGAATTGCTCTGTGTACTAAGCCTATTCGTGCATGACTGTGTATGTTTGAACAACTGTTTGGATGTGATCGAGACAATGTCTATGTCAGACTTACCTTCCCAACATCTGTCTTCTTATTCAGCAAACTCTTGGCTGCTACATTCAGTCAAATGGAGAGACAGAGAGTCACGTTAGTTTGCGGCATTGTCTAGTTGGTGGGGAAAGCATGTATATGTGCACGCCTGGGTATCATTACATATGAGAGGTGTGTGTAGAAGTGTTTGCCACTGGTTTTCTCCTCCAATATTTCACCACTATGTATATTTTTACAATTGCTCTTGGTCTTACAGTCTCCGATGACCTCTAACAGTGGGGATAATTAGGTAACATATCACTCTAACATTTCATTAATGTCCCTAGTTTAAGAAAAAAAGCTACCACCATCCCCCTATCATGGCCACCCAACCTCCCGCATTGCCACAGTACTACTAACAGAGCAGTGTAGGAGATCAGAGTATAAAAGGAAAATCAAAGAACTACAACTTACCTCTCAAGAAAGAAGAAAGAAGCCGAATAAAAGAAGGAACAAGAAAGAGATTGATACAGAGGAGAAAAAGAGAGGTGCAGACAGAAAGAGCAAGAGGAGAATCAGCAAGAAGAGTGAAAAGGAACAAAGAGGAGATACACAGCGGTAAGATACACATGGTGGGCACTGTCAGATGGCACATTTGTGCATAAACTGCGGGCATCGGCAGGCTGGCAAGACAAAATGCCCATCACATGCCCAAACAGGGATGTACTTTACCTATATTCACAAACCCCACTTCCTGCAATTTACATTATCTGCCTCATCCTGGATATCCCTGACAGTGTATACAGCACTACACCAGTGACCCAATGGGCTTACAATCTATTCCCAGGCAAAGACACAGCAAACTCTTTCTAACGACTGCACGCATTACAGCACAGGCGCACAATGCTCACACTACACACACGCGTACACCTACTGTGCCGATGCATGGAGACACAAACACCTATGCATATACACCCATATACACTGCCGCGCAGACACACAAACTGCTCACAACGCTCTGCGTTTAATCACACACGGACAAATGCTCTCTAGTGTGTACATTCAATGACAGATACCCTTACACATATATGCCGCTGTGTGCAAAAGAATATGCCGACCTATAAACATTTCTATGATATTACAAACAATACAAAAATAAACACTTATGTGCGTAGGTCTTTCTCTCTTTCACGGTAAATAAATATAAACTGTTCTACCTAGACATAAATAGGGCTCCCGTGTGAATTTAAACAACTGCACCCCTCCCCCCAAAAACAAAAAAATCTAATTTTTAAAGGAATCGTAGGTAGGACAAAACTAAAGAAGGATGAGACATATGCAAGAAAGAAAAAATCCAGAATGCTTGACATTGTACAGAGCCGAGGTCGGAGTGAGCAGATATATCGTTAATTAAAGGGACAGTTTAATGTCATTGACACAGTTATAAAGAATCATGCAGATTAAAGTACAAAGTACAAGCCTTTATCTTGCGTAATGGCTAATTTACACACTCTGTATTTTTTTAGTTAAATAAATAAAATTATATTATTGGTTTTTACTCTTTATTAGGAAAGTTATAGCCATTATATATATATTTATATATTATATATATATTTATATATATATATATATATATATATTTGAATTAACATCTAACAATGGTGGGTTTATTTTTGCAAATATAGTCTTCAAGTTACAGGCTATTCCACCCGTACTAAAAATCAACCTTGTGCCTTCTGCGTCCTTTTGGGTAACATGTATAAGAGAAATCCTGCTCTGACTGCATAAAAGTACGACTTTTAGAAGGACTTCTGGGCAGAGACAAGCAGCAAAGGGCACAAGGTATAGAACCGATGCATGCAGTGTATTTTAATGATATTATATATATATATATATATATATATATATATATATATATACACATCATGCATATTTCACATAAGAATTGACTCTGTGCTATTATTTTCTATTTTTCTGTTTAGAATGCACATTATTCACTTGAAACGTGTACGTAAATGCTTCCTTGAACCGCAATGTATTAATTGTAACCAACTGGGCATTGGTTACTAAAAAAAGAAAAATAGATCTGAAATGAGGACACATGAGAAATGTTCACTGAGCTACACATATTCAAAAATGACATTTAACAAATATAGATATGAAAACACGCATTACTCATCCTCCTATATGCATATACACGGTTCTATGAACATATTTATAATTCCAAGACTCTCTCTATACATACGCTCAGATTATACAGTCTGAATCATTCAGGAAGAAAATGAGAGCGTTCAGTGTGCTAGATCGAAGGCACAGCCGACCACAACAGATGTACTACCAGTGCCGTGTACACTGTCAGTTTGTCAGAGGCTGGGGCTGCTTTCTCAGCACATGCCATGCACGTGACATGCCCGGGCGTACCGCATGCACCAGGGAACCCACACGACATGCAGCATCTCCGGGGAGACACCCAGGTTAGACCCCTAAATATCACTTATATAGTCAACCTAGACACCATAAAGAGGTAGAGCCTATGATCTGTATGCCTAGCAGTTCATATTCACACGTTCCCAGTATCTCTGACATTCCATATAAGCATACATAAAGTCTGATACGCCTGACATACAATATAAAACCTTTTACAGTCAATAGCGAAAAGGAGTGCTTGCTTCTGGATCAGGGTTGTCAAACTTGTTCCTCAAGGTAAGTCAACCAGCCAGAGCTACAGCCCTGAGGAATGGAGTTGGGGACCCCTGATGCAGTAAAGAAACTCAAAAAAAGCTTGGGATGTGCATAAAACTATGATAAGGAATACATAAGTACAACAGAATTAAAAAAAGAGTGGAGCGGATGGGACAATTGGTTCTTTTCTGCCTTCGCTACCTATGTACCTGGTCACTGGTTTGTTATTCCACACCCTTAATCAACTGTAAGGGTGATAAGCTATATGACACCTTAATAACCCAAACAGCCAAGCAGCTGGGAGAAAGCAGCCACATGCAGTCACCTCTCAGGGGAGGAAAGGGGCAGACGTGGAGGAGGGGGTTTGTGCCCTGAGGGCACATCTACCTTGTTCCACCAACCCCAGGGCTGTACTAGTGGCCGCAGTGGTGATTGTGGCAGGAGCTGTGGTCTGTCTGCCCACTGTGAGAAGACGAAGAGCAGAGAAAAAGGAGGAGGAAAAGGTACAGGTAAAGATAGATAGGTGGGAGAGAAGTAGAATAAAATTACGGGCAAGAAACAGGGGAAAACAGGAAGGGAATAGAGAAGGACGAAAGGGCACAAGAAAAATAGACAGAAAACAAGGGTGAGCATAAATAACAAAGGATATGCATCAAAATAGAGCATGAGGAGGGAGGCGCAGCAGAGATTGTAAGAATAAACAAGATGGAGAAGAAACAGGAGCGTAGGAGAGTAAAGTAAAGTAGAAGAGAGAGGAGAAATGTAGTAAGTAGCACAAGGCAGATTGAAAATAAAGGAGCAAATAGAAACCCCAGACAAACTGTTCCATACTATTCCCTAATTTTCATGGACCCCCTCCATATGAAGCCTCAAAGGTTGTTTCAGTAGAGCAAGAATATGTTTTCCAGGTGATAGCTCCCATGGAGCACTAAATCATCATCATCATCATCATGAAGGATTGCTTAAGGCAGCTTGTGTGAGGATAACACGAGCTATAGCTCATCTATGTGGAAGAATCACAGGTCATATACCTATGCCTTAGTCATTTCTTTTTAAAAGCATCTTACTGTAGTTCGTTGTGATGATCTCCGCAGAGTATCATGAGCGTGACCCCTACAGCAGGGATAACTATTGAAAAGAGCTGCAAGGAGTACACCAGCAGGATCTGCAGATCACTTCACATGGTACAGCTTCTTAGGAAATAACACCGTACCTACTTTGGGTGAATTGATGACTTACCAGAAAAGTTCCTTGTTGCCAGCATCGTAGTCAGGATGGCCCCCTGTGTAAATAGCACAATATTATATATTAGGTGGGTGACGTCATGAGGGTGTACAGAATGGAACGAGAGGTGGCATTTGCACTTACCTTCAGCTTCCGGCGAGCATTAAATTTCTTGAGACACTCCACTGTTTCCTGTCTGTGCATCATGGAGGCAACGGTGGAACGTTGCTGTGGGAATTAAATAGAGAAGAAGTTGGACCAAATGGCAAATATCCCTCTTGCCAAATTATCCGTCCTACCAAATCTTTTCTCTTCCCATCTTTTCACACATTTGGAAGTTCAGGACCCTATTCCAAATATTACAAGTAGTTTTGTGGCAGCCACTGCTTTTGATTTTGTCCATATTAAATAAGCCTCTAACATTAAATCTAGAATGTTTCTGCCCAACAGAATTTGAGTGTTTTTATCAGGGTAAGGGGAATGCGATTAGCCCTCAACATTAAAGCTTTGATCTGCCTTTGAATCCCAACAGGTTCCACCAGTGCCTACAATCCAAAGACCATTGCCACCAACAGGATCTATAATCTTGAATTTAAACAGGTCCATCACGATAAAAAGACAGCAGTACTCACGCAGACCCATGGATGTTTAAGAGCTTCATGAGCAGTAATACGTTTGGCTGGATTGATGGTCAACATCTGGTTAATGAGGTTTTTGGCTTCAGGGGTCACCGTGTCCCACTCTGGAGATGGAAACTAAAGGAAGATAGAAAAGGTTTATGCGTTCAGCACCCAAGCAGAAATTATCCCGATGACATTAGTCTTGCTTTCGTTCACAAAGTTACCAGGATTCCATAAATAGCGGATTGTGGGCTTGAGAAAAGGTTACTATTCGTGTTCATGAATGGAATACGTATTTTCAAATGAAACCATTGGGTAGTACTACAGGGTAGACGTAATACATTATTAAATGAATTAAGTCTTTTCACATTCCTGCCGTGCTTTTCATGTGGTTACTTGTTAAAGGGGAAGTCCCATTGAGAAATAACATTTTTCTCATTGAGCATAAAACCCAGTGGTGTATACAAGTAATGCAGGTTAGCATTGAGAAAAGCCTGGGTCTATCTTATTTTCTTCCAATAAACCTCCTTTATCTGCGGACCTGGAGGCTGCCATTGTTGTCAATCGTGATATTGTAGGTGACTTTCCCTGCTCAAACACCACGCTGAGCTGATTCTTTATGGCAATGATAATGAAGTCCCCCCCAAGGCTTTCATTAGTCAGAGTGTTTAGCTGGGTGACTAAGACTGAGACATTTCTTTTGTTCACCACAAGGCAGTTAGGGTTTCTCTGGTGGACTCTATGACTTGTCTAGAGGCCTAAAACATTATCTCTGATGGTATATACCAGCATTGTCATTATTAATTTAGAAAGGACACACCATTCACAAGCTGACGGGGGAAGAAGGGGGGAGAAGCTATTCAATTAATGATTAATGATGTAACAGAATGTTGTTTATGATAGCATAGCCTTATTAAAATCTTTGATGATGACATCTAACCCTTAATTATTCAGTTAGGCAACAATAACAGAGACAAAAATCATTTACACTCCATTTGCTTTTTCACTGTATAGTCATATTAATATTGTGGTTGTATTGTATTTACTTACATCATATGCCCCGGCTTTGATCTGCTGGTAAAGTTTGTGCTGATCCTCATCCCAAAAAGGTGGGTAACCGACCAATAGGATGTACAGAATCACACCTAAGAGACGCAGAGGCCACATAATTACAACCTCAAATATAAACATTGTAACCCAGGGCCTGACAAAACCCATGCAATCCCGGCAATCAGGAACTGCACTCTGGACACCTGAACCGGCTCCCTACAGAGCAATGTGTGTCCAGTAGCCATCTCTATAAAGATCCTGGTCATGTGTCCAGCTGGCTAGTCGGCTTTTCCCTCCTATACACCATGGGAGGAAGGAGTTCACGTGTGGGGGGGGTCACTTGCTGCTTTTTTTGGATGGCTTCCCAACATAGAAGTAAATTGCATCTTCTCCTCCTTTTTTCTCTCAATCCATGCGTTATCTCCTCATAATTATATCTCATCCCAACACAGAATATCTGCAACACAACCTACCAAACCATAGGCCATTTCATTATGTAGCATTGTCCCTGTAATGTTCACTCAATCCTCTCACTCCACTTCGACTCATTGTGCACCTGGAATGTTTACACCTCATATAAATTGTGTTTTAACCCAATAGCCTGTGTAGGTCTCCTTACCACATGCCCAGATATCCACTGGTTTTCCATATGCCTCCTTCCGGAGGACCTCAGGAGACAGGTACCCTGGAGTTCCAGCAAAACCTGGTGAACAAGATACTGGATTAATGTTTACTCATAGGAGCGATCATCACTAACTCCTACTATATAAGTGTGTATGTCGGTATGTATTACCTCCCCAGAATCATATACACCTTGCGTGGTACAATGGACGTGGAGATGCTAATCTGTATTTTACAGTGCAAGTTGATTTCCTCCATTACTCCTTTGTTGATCGAGACAATGGCCAACATGAGATATCTAATAAACACACTAATAAATGTTTTACATTTTAAGACTTCTAGGTTATAGTCCTGATGTCCAAAGGCCCAATTATGTGTACTATGTGTTATGTCCAATTTATGTCATGTGTACATCACTGCTGAATATGATGTCTGTACCTGAATCAATAAGTATTGACAATATAAGCTTAAGTCTTTCTTTTATAATCTTGGTTACTGAGGACCTTTGCTGAAATCCCATGTTCTCTGAGTGGCTTTTCCATCTGCCCAGATGCCTGCTAACCTATTTATTTTGCTTTCTGACCCAGACTTACCAAACCAGGCCTGTTGCTCTCCTTGCACCTCTATGGCCAAGCCAAAGTCCGCCAGCTTAACGGCTGCTCCTTTGCATTTGCTGGCGAGTAGAAGGTTTTCTGGCTGTTTGTTAATGGAGATGGCATTAGTTATGATTACACCACTGTCAGGGTTTGCAGCTACTGCGCTAACGTAGGCTAATTTACTCTTTATTAAAGTGACCAGCCAAGCATATGAAGGATGTATAGCTCATTGGTGCACTGGCTCTAATAGATCCAAATAAAGTTTCTGGATACATTCTGCACCAAAGACAGAGTCTGGAACCTTACTTCATTCCAACTATCATACATGCTCTAGAATGCAAATGGCGGCTTTCTGCAGTCCTTTGCAACACTGTCTGCCAGTCTTCACTCGGATGATAACGATCACAGCGTTAGCCTAACTTATGAAGAACTGCAGAATGCCCGGCTTTGCTCTGTCAGGGTTTTACTCGAGACTCTGTGCAACCTGTTGTCTGATCTGGAGAATCATTTTGCTACCACAGGTTCGGAGTCTTCCCCATCTAAAGGAAGTGGCTTTGGCATCCACACAGGACCAAACAGGTTGTGCAACAACATGGTACCAATCGCCACACGACTGCAGAAAAAGAAGCCGACACCAATCTGATATGGCCCTTTTCAAAGGAGACATCAAACACCTACTTTACAAGGGATGAGTAAAATAAGATTGGGTTTGGCGAAAGCTACCAAGTGAGATTGTTGGCTTAATATGGCCATATTATCTAAGTCTACTGCTGAGACACTAATTCAGCCATTTGAAGTTGGAAAAACAAAAAATACACCACGATATCCACAATTAAACACAACATGGGAAGGAGGAACGGTAACTACGACCCACATTTCTACAGATCTCCTTTCCTGATAATTATCCTTATCCCTCTACCTCTGTCACCCATCTCGGTTTTTATTCTGTCATTCGACTCTTTCAGTACCAATGTGATAAGCT
This sequence comes from Spea bombifrons, assembly GCF_027358695.1. Lineage (NCBI taxonomy): Eukaryota > Metazoa > Chordata > Amphibia > Anura > Pelobatidae > Spea > Spea bombifrons. The sequence continues at coordinate 99,021,894 of NC_071090.1, forward strand.
AGGCATCGCTTTAATTTTAATGGGTGATGTACACCTCGGGCACTGAAAGCGTTAAGATTCCTGTTTTCCGAGGCCTCCTGCTCTCACAGCTCACACATCGAGCTATCGCTGCCTGCATTTCCCCACTGGTCTGCAGAAAGCAGATGAAGAAATACCCCTGTGACTGGCACAAGGCTGGCGTCTCTGATTACCCACTCTTCTGCTCTTAATGCTACCTGGCACAACAGATGGCACAGGCTAGGTAGCTGGCAGATAAATGCCTAGCACAGTGCTGAGTAAGGGGCATCTAAAACAGAAATACCATAAATACAGATAGAGCAAAGTCCCTTTACCCACTCAATTGGCACACGCACTCAAAAAGTAGAAACATCTGGGCATAATATAACATATTGACACCGAGTACACATAATTATTCTCTCCCACTCCATGCCATGCACCCCCAAAATTAGCGTTCTTTCTGAAACCAAGAATTAACATGCCATGATAACCAACACCGTCCCACTTTCCACAAAGAAAGCCAGATGCAACTTGCCACCCACATGCAGAGGGCACTCCCAGGGTAAGGTGTGCATGGACCGGGGAGATGGGGGAAGGGCATGTACAGCCTGGCATGCAGATGGCGCAGGGAATGGCATGGAGGATACGAAACTCACCTTCAGGTCCCTGTGGACAACCCCCATTTGGTGGCAGTGGAGGACTGCTTCAAGAATCTGCTGGATGCAATGACTGCGTGCAAACAGCAGGGGGGGCGTTAGTAAGGTCTGTGTGCACCCTGCCAGCTGGTGGAGGAGGGTAGGGGGACAAGAGAAGAGGGTAGGGGGAGACTGCCAAACAAAACCAGATGCTGCAATGGGCTCGGGTAACATTCTCTGGTTGAGATAAGGCTCCCTTTTCTGACTTTTCCCTGATTGATTCCCCCAGGACCCCATGCCAGTTACAGAAAGTTGTAGTTTCCATGCGCTGAAAAGGCTACAGGACCATGAATTCAATCCCAGGGAGTCCAACTAGTTCTGTGACACCCCATGCTTTATATACCTGTGCCAAAATTGACAAATCCTTAACTAATAATGTATAGCCCTTAAATGTCACTCCTTATGCCTCACCGACAGTGCCACTTGTCAAGTATTCCCTTGAATGGGTCAGTCTCAGTCATTCAAAAAGTTCAACAATAACTAACTTAATGTTAATTCCAGGGTCCTAAATCGTGCACAACTCAGGATCCAATATATTTGATGTTATCTTATTAGCGTTACACCTGACTAAATGTAGAGAACGCTTTTGTTGGACTGTCCCTATTGAGTATGGATCGAGTTGGACGTCAGGTACCTAACATGCTGGTGAGGCCTGAGGACAGACTTTGCAAACTACTCCTAAAACGTGTTACTAAGAGAAAACCTTTAAGCACTACGTTAAAGTCACCCTCAATACCGGGAGGGATCCCAATAAAAAGTATCAGGCCACTTTTGACTCGGAAACACAGAATAGGCAATGAGACCGTACTCATGAAAAGGGTGTAGGTGTTAAATAGTCAGATAAGGAAGGGTCGCTAACACAGCTATTCGATCGCGTGACCCCCTTCCCAGCATAAAGATACAACACAGGTCTCCGATGACCTCAGATTGACATGTTAGTGGGGTTGAGGGGCAGGAGAAAATAAATAAAAATACAGAAGAACGTTGGGTATGTCATCTCTGCTGTCTTCTGGATCACACGGCTGTAGATTCGGGGGGGGGGCACTAGAACTCCAGGAGAAGTCAGTGGAATGTTCACATTTTACTGTATCCAGGGCATGTTGTTAATCAATTGCCTGATGTTTAGAAGTGAATGTCTAAGGGATGCGAGTGATGAATGAGTATCTGTGCCGTGCATCAATGCAATGGACAGAATGTAGACATTAAGTTATGCCTATATGTAATGCATCATGCCGGTGCGCGTCTATGTAGCAGTGTGAGCGATAAATCACACTATGTTCAGGTGCAGTAAAATGTGTGACACAGACTATTTATAACAGCGACACAGTGTGCAGTCACATCCCGTGTGCAGTGCTAAAAGAACCTAGTCAATTATTTCTCCTGGTAAATAAGTGGAACAGCCTTCCAGAAGAAGTGGTAGAGGTTAATACGGTGAGGGGGTTTAAACGTGCAAGGATAGGCATAAGGCGATCCTGAACGTAAAATGGGTCCAAAAGGCTCAGGATCTCACAATACATAGAAAATAGATGACATGGGCCAAATGACTCTAATCTGCTGATAACCCCCATTGTGATTATCGTATGAAATGCCAAGTGCAAGCTTGTGGTTGTATGTGTGTAACATCACAGTTTGTGACTTTAAAGCCACAACTCGAGTCCCCCTGATCCATCTGGAGTACACGTTATCATAGCAGCTATATGGTGGAGAGTGCTGGTGAATCATTCACTGGGAGTTTATACGTGTGTGTGAAAAGTGCATAACATTAGTGCAAATAAATCACTGAAAAAGCAGTGTTCTATTTCTTAGTTACAAATTCCAATGACCTTTGTCCATTAAAAATCTCCTTGACTGTCTGTGGCATTGTATAAAGAAAAGCCACGATGTTCTCGCATATAAAACCCATACAAACAGCTTTAAACACACAGTACAAACAAAGGGGCAAAACGGGTTAAATAAATATATCATATATGTATATATATATATAATATTACTATTATTTATACATCTTCCCCATTATGTTGTGTAGAAATATAGATTGTGTTATATGGAGAGCTGTGATCATCCAAAATCTCAAGTTAGGACACATAGAAGATAAAACACGTTTGCATGTATTCGTGTTTTGAGAGGTTTCGGTGAGATGGGTCACCGCTGGAGCTTGTGGCCAATAAAGTGAATAGGATCAGGGCAGGGGGCACAGTACTATGTGGTTTTTTTAAGATGTAAGGAGAGAACTTCCAAAGACAGACAAGACTGTATTACAAGTGATCATTTCATGTGAACAAACATCCCCTTATGACATCAAAACAGAGAAATCACGGGGAGGAAAACTGATAGCAAGGGGCTGTGGTAGGGGGTGGAAGAAGAAGACACCAAAGAGTGAGGAAGTAGGTAGGAGGAATAGAAAGACGGTGAGACAGATGGAGAAAGAAACACAGGAGTGAGAGAAGAGTGGGAGAAGGGTTGCTAAGAAGAAATAATAAAAAAAGAGATAATCATCAGAAAGAGAGATAAGTAGATAGACAGATCTAATTAGAGCTCTGTGACCTCTGATCCCCGGCCTAAACTTTAGGGACAAAAAAAGAAGAATGTGCAGCTATGCAATCAGGGGGAGCACAAGAAAAGGAGAGACACATGGAAAAGAGACAAGAGAGAGAGCGCAGGAGGGGGAGGACAGAGAAGAGACAGATGGAGGAGGAGAGAGACTAAAAATAGGTGCCAAAGGGAGCAAAAAACAACCAGAGAGGAAAGGAGGAGAGGGATTCAGGGAGACAGCAACGCTGAGGGAGAGACAGAGAAAGGCATGTGGTAAGAGAGGTGGTAGGCAATAAATGAATGTAAAGTGACACGGTAAGGAAGGGAAAAGGCAGGGATGGAGGGCAGGATTGGGCAAAAGCTGCTATGAAGCTAAAAAGACTCGCTGTGAATGATGAGCGCTGTAATCCAACAGTAGCCAGACGGCTGTTCATGCCCAGACCTGAGATAGATTGATGAACATATATAAATCAGACAGCAAGTCGGGATTTACGGCTTAGAAGGATCTAATAAAGTGATGCTCAATGAGTTAGGAAAATCAGGAAGAGGAATAAGCAGAGGAACATGAAAAAGAGTAATGCCAGAAAGAGACGGCTGTAGAGAGAGAGAGGGGAAAGGCGGGAGGGGGAAAAAGAGCAGAAAAGAGGGGCATTCGTGAGTCCGAGGAACACATTGTGTCAACCACGTCACTTATTATTCACAGAGTGCTGCACGTCAGCTTGCGCAATGCTCTGCACACCTTGCCTGCAGTGCTAGTCCCGGGGATATCACTAGCTCGGAGACCCCATGAGCAGATGCATGGAGCAGTGCATGCTGGTACTTGCAGTCCTGCTGACAGGTGCATGGGAAGCAGGCACTGAGCTCGCTAGTCCTCTCTGTTTATTGGAAGATATATAATAAATATATATACACACATATACGGTATATATATATCTATATATGTGCACGGGAAGAGAAAAACACTGCTCACAGAAAACAGATGTGGGGAACAGACGAAGAATAGACAGGCTGATACAATAAACAGAGAGCTATGTAGCTGCCAGGGCAGTATATGTATAGTGTAAAGTTCTGTATCAGGGGAGGTATAAGCACACTTCACTTTCTGTATAGGGGGAAATATACATATAGCTACAAAGCCCCTCGAACCATTAAACCATTTTCATGCCCAGGCCTTGATGCACCATCCACTAACTGCCGCCCCATTTGAGCTGCACCGTCCCAGTACCCCATGCATGCATTTTCTGGAGTGGAATGGTATAGGGAGGTGACGGGTGCAGTGCCCACGTGCGCTAGTCTTCACCTGGGTTCCCCCCATGCCATGTCACCCCCAAACCCTTGGATACTAACCTTCAGGTCCCTGTGCACAATGTCACAGGAATGTGTGAAACAAACACTTTCTAATATCTGATGAAGACAGTGACTGTAAAACAAAACCGGCAGACCAGGGACACAAAGGGGCAATGAGGAGGCACATATGAATAAAAGGGGCATAAATAGGGATTCAATGATCGTACAGAATACCGCAAACATAAAAACAGAGCAGTAGGCAATACAAGAGGAATTTGTTGTACAGACGCAATGGTGGGCACAAGTATTTTGAAGATATTTGATCAAATATATAAATAAGAATTAAAAGACAACACAGGTGGCAATAGGGATGGGGATGGCAGGAATTGAGACATGGAAGTCCCGGTTGGCAGGATAGGACAGAAAAGGCAGGTTCTCATAAGAACAGAGAATGGGGGAAATCATTTATCCAGCCCGGGGAAAGGGAATAGGAAAGGACATCATATTAACACACATGAAAAACAAACAGGGAGAAAACACATTGAGAAAAAGGGTAAAGGGGACAAGAGGAGAGAAACACAATGTCTTAACATCACATAACATTACATTGGAGAAGAGGCAACATGCAGGACTGTACAACGACAAAGAATTACTAGCTGTAGACAATTGCACTGCGTGTGTTACTGTGATCAGAATCTGTCCATATGTCAGACGGTGGGCGAATATTCTTCTATCATTCAGGTTCATTGTTAAGCATGGCAGAGATCTGATTACCCGTTGGAGTGGCTGCACCGAAATTGGAATTCCCTAATCAGTTCTTCTAAACCTCCTACAAGCTGTCCATCTCTGCGTGCATGTGTAAAGTGTAGCCCCATGTGCTCCGTATGTATATTAAATATACTGATTGCAATATTATATGACATAGAAGTTACCACAATTCTTTAATTTCCCACTCTGTGTTTTTAACCCTTATTTATCATTTGTAACGTTTATAAACCAATGTCTGGTATATAGCAGAGGTTACCATGATCTGGTGGGGATGTGGATTGAAGGGGGGGGGTAAGTACTAGAATAGACTGTGGTACCCACCTGGCATCTGCTTCACTGTAATATTCTCTGGCCACAATATCTTCAAACAGCTCCCCACCTGTGACCCTAAGAAAACAAAGGTCAAAAATAAGGCACGGGATGTCATTCACACAAAATGATTCGGTGCAATCAATACTAAAGCTGAATGTGTTACAGCAATACCAAACCCATCTGCAGGGGTCTAATCACCAGAGTAACATGGTGATAAATCTGCCATTGAGTCTTAGTTGGCACTCATTTTGCATAAAGCCTGACTTTCCCATTGTTTTCATCATACAGAGTACCGGCCATTCACAAGTCATCACAATTATGTATAAAAATGTGATCCTGGTGCAAAGCGGACCTATCGTCATAGCAACACATGCTCCCATAAGTCTTTTTCATACACAACCACCATTATTCTTGCTGTTCCGAATATTCTCTCCTTACTGCTAAATATGTTTTTTTCATATATGCATTCTATTACAATATGTTACAATGTTCCACTTTGGGACATCCATGCATGTGTTACACCACGTTACATGTGTTACACCACATTGCATGTGTTACAACACGTTACATCATGTGCCCACAAAATGTCCCATGAAACTACCACTTTCCTTCCCTTTTAAAGTATAACAGTGAATAATTTGAGAACTGTACATGCCAAGCAGACGACATTCTGAATAAACAGAACGTTTGCTGGGGCAGCAGACGGCCAGGACATAAGACTGGGACTGTTGGCAGCTATTATTCTTAATAAATCCTTCCATTGCTGTAGAGGACATAACATATATCCAAAAAATGACAAGCAGAACATGTTAAATGACGCAAAAGAGAAGGTAAAGTGGTGGAACAGAGAAGTTCATAGAAGATGCCTGATGCAGGCATTCAGAGGAAAGAATACATCGATTCGAGGTGTAGGGGTTAATGTAGAGGAATGCAGGGAACCTGTTTAATTGAGCAAGGCTTGGAAGCTACACACTGTGTTATATATAGAATGATGAGTACTAAAATGTGTCACCGCAGCACCTGCCTTCATCAGAACAGCGAAGGGAGGGAGCAGAGTGTGCACAGAGACACCAGGAGGGACAGAAGTGGGTACAGGGCAGAGTCGGGTGTATTGACATGTGTGTGGGGGACTGGTACAGGAATAACACAGGCCGGGGGGGCAGGATGGTTAAGGAATGACAAACTTGTGTGTGTGCGTTCGACACACAGGACAAGGTGCAAGATCATAGAAAAGGGGGGCTGTACCCAGGGCAAAAACGCAAGGGTAGTTTATGGAGTCAACTTATGAATAGCACAAGGGGCTGCGGGTTCTGGGGCATCCATGGGCCACGTTGCTCACCATCTCTCCTCCCATGAAGAAGCATTCTGGCATTACTGACGATGAATCTGATTACACTACAATTTATAATGATACAAAGTATGTTGCGCTAATGAATATTTTTTGGGGGGCTAAGTTCAGATTTTGTCACATGGCCCCAGTTATGAAGATGCTGTTTTTGGGTTATGAACGGCATGGGACACTAATGCAGGAAAGGACAGGCTACTGATGGGTTGTTAACGGGTGAGAGGTACCACTGTCTAGAACAGAAGCAGAGATGGATTAGCAGAGGTGGCTGCAGAGGAGGATGCAGCGAGTAGAAGCTACACTCATGTCTTGTCTCCATCTAACGCCCACAGAGCTGTAACACCAAACAGCCTGCCGTATTTATAGGATGAGTACCCCCTCCCCGGTGCCTGCACCAAAATCCTCTGCAGAAAGAGCTCTATTCCTACCATCAGTCGGGTGTAACTGTCCTGTACTGTCCCCACAATACATCGCCCTGACAGATATTCCTAAAGGTAGCCTGGCTTCTCCCACAAACCAACACAAACCAGTCAGCTGGAAATATCATCCTACCAAGGATTTTAGTATTTATCTGATTACAACATTATGTCCAATTAACTATGTCTCGCTAAATAACATTCTAGCTCTGGAATTGTTTTTGTTTCCAAAATTAACTGCTCTAAATATAAAGCCCCCCATTGCCACTTTGAACAACCAGGGGATCACGTTTTCTGGAGTATAATCCACTTACAGGTCAAAGATGAGATAGTGAAAGCCTTCCTCTGATATACTGTCATGGAGCCGAACTGCAGGGACAAAGAACAAAAGCGGTTAATGGTGAAGCTGTATATATATATATATATATATATATATATATGGTAGATCTACTCAATTACACTTTTTTCATATAGTGAAATATACCGGTCATAGTATATATTTTACACATCCAATTTACATACATCTTTATATATACATGGCGAAGCCCTAATATGTATAACCCACAGTTACTGCATGTGCACTGCTATGAAACATGTTTACCACAATATCTTCTGAAGAACTCAGCACTTATCTGTGTCTTATGGGTATCTAATTAACTTTAATTTGTTGTCTTGTCTCAACCCCTTATCTTCATACAACGGGTTGGTTAGAGGACTTGTGTCCTTGGAGCTATTGAAATGGAGGAGAGAAATGTGTCATCAACACATGTTTCTTCTGACTCTGGTTCCATGCATTTCTAGGGATTCAAGTACTGGTTATGACATCATAACTTGGTACCATAAGCCTTTATGGACACGTACTTTCCATCAGGGAACAGGAGAAGAGTGACTGGAACCAATAAAACCACAGAATTTCTTGCTCCCCTACTAGGTATTGGGATTACTGGAGGTTGGACCTTCCTGAGCCTAGATGACAGCTGTACCCCCTTGAACCCTATTGTTTTGCCATTGGATGTGAAGACCCAACATACATAACAAGTACACATAAGGAAACCATGCAATCTATAATGCTAGGTAAAAGACGCAGAGGTTACCATATCTCTATAACCCTTATGCCTACTTGTTTATTATTATTATTATTGTATTGTGCAGCTAAATCCATTAGTAGCATATAACAAAAAAGAAAAATGTACAGAATTTCACGCACTTACCAATATTTGGGTGCTTAAGTAGACGGCAGATTCGAGCCTCTCTCTCAAGTTTCTGATGATCTGTAAAACGGAGAAATTACAATTTTTAGCTGTCTAACTCTGATACAATTAAACATTAGCCAACACCTGCCTAACATTCACACAGTCTGCATGTTTAATGAATAACATGAGATGATGTATACATTTTTATCCACAACCCCATTCTTTCCAGGATGTAACTTTATTTAAATGTACTGTAGATGTTGTAAATATGAAGTACGGGGCCCTGGAGCATGTATGCGTCTGCCATCCCTTACTACAAGTAGTAATGAAATATGCTCACTTATATCACATGTCAACTTTATCCATCCATAATAAAGTAAGTCTTACCACTACTCTTAGTTACGAACTGGTAATTGTATACATTAATAATTTTATAGAGGTAAGGCTAAGCATTAATTTGCATTTTGTAATGAGAATGTAGAAATATTCAACAAAAAAGAAAAAAATGAAAATTGTTCTTATCCATTGTTTCTCATTAAGCAAGAATCTGCATTAAAGGGAATGTTCAGAACTTTGAGAGCTCCGTAAGAAACACAGAAATCCAAAACATGACTTTTATCCCATCTTTATGTAGCAATGACTTCATGTATTGCGTCGTTAATACTTAATAATAATACTTAGTATATTAAATAGCTCCAGATTCTGCTTTCTTGGTGACTCTCATCTTTCTTGCTCCACTGATCTGTTCTTTCTGGTCTTGATGTTTCTCATTTCTAGTACGGTTTCTCAGCCTGTTATATATATGAACCTCTCTGGGTTCTCTCACCCATTTTTTGCAACAGTCTTTTTCTCAAGCAATAAAGCTAATTGATAGGAAATATTTATTAGGTGTATTTATTGGGTCTTGGTCAATACTGGGGGTAGATGGCCAACAATATTTTACTAGTGGAACTCAGCTGAGGAATGCTGATTGAGCTACATAATAAAAACTTGGTTAGAGGAAGACTGTTGAGGTAGAATAAGGTTCTAATTGATATGTCTACAAGAAAGACGGAGAGCATCCCATTAAGTAGTAATGCATAGATAGGATTGTGTGTGCAGTTATCATGTAAAAGATACGACTTCATTTACTAAGTACATCTCTTTTTGAGGTAATGCATAAAGAGAAGATGACATCCAGTCAGGGACATTCACATTGGGCACTGTCCTTCACCAAACGTTTTTGGCTCAAGATATAAAATTGTAGCAGTTGGAAGACATTCTAAACCAGAATTCCACGGTTTGTTTAAAATTGTAACTATTATTTTTAGTAGTACTACTACCATACACACAATAACCCCAGGCACAAAAGGTTTGAAGCCCACTGCTCCGAATGAAAACTATAGAAGGAAAGATCATTTAGAGGTGAGACAAAGAGATCCTGGGGATTTTGTCATAAAGGAGAACGAGAGAGAGCTAAATGACCTAGAACGTCACACAATGTGTCATTAGACTATATCTAGAGGCCATTCTAAAGACAAACCGGGAAAAAATAACCACAGGCTCATTCACATGTTCACACAGAAGCAAGCTCATAGAGAAAGCCTGTCAGGCACTTGCTATGTAAAATAAACCTTCACCATAGCAGCGAACACCCCGAGGGACTCAAAATGAGGTAACGGCTCAAATGAGTACACTGTATGTAGGGCAACACCTGAGACAGACTGCTCCTGCACCTGTGTGCGTATGTAGATATATATAATATGTAGGAGATAGCAGACAGCCTAGATGGATACTCTCGCAATAGACGAGGCAAGGCCATGCTCAACATCACCTACATTCAAGCCGCCAACGAGGGATTCATGACAAAACTTCACTTGGGGAAAATGATTGAATATGAACCGCAAGCTTGTGTTAGGCAGCACATCATAACCCTTCTATGTTTGCCTCCTAGAGCTGCTCAGTATTTAGTAATGGGCAGTCCATACCCGGTTCAACTCTGAAAACTAGAGGAAAGACCTCTTTAAGGACCATAGGCCATGTTCTGAAAGCAGCTGCTGTCTCAGCCTGTCATTTTGCTTCCGTATGAGGTGGAACGAGGAAGCCTGGGGGTAAGATTGCAGTTATGGGACATTAGGTGAGATACGGGTGAGATGTTATAAGAAAAACTAGGTCACACCTCTAGCCGTGGTTGCATGGAGGTATAGGATAGTATTGTGTTAGGTGTGGAAAGAAAAGAGCAAACTGAATTGCATTGGATGTGAAGCTTTTTTTAACTACAAATGCCTCTTCTTCAGGCATTTTACAGACCTCAGACCTTTAAACAGTCCCGAATTTTCAGGGACAGACCCGTTTTTTGGGGTCCTGTGCGGTCAGAATACTGCATATGTCCAGGGCATTACACTGTGCACAGGCTGCATTGCGTTTTAACTGTGTATGTCTAAGATACATCTAAACGCTTGTCAATAAACTCCAAATTACCCAGTATCTGTGCTGGGTAGCCTAGAGCTCAGTGCTGCAGGGTCATGAAGAGTGTTTCCAGAAAGGAAATGATGGACAGTGTGCATTTATACAGTAATATGGAGACAGTAACTGCAAAATACAGAGATCGGGAATACATTTTACATGGGGGCTGGTATAGTCTCTAGAGCTTGCATTTTAACTCAGCTTCCCATTTACGTATGGCATATGCTTCAAATTCATACCCACAGCATATACAAGCATGTTGTTTCAGGTAAAAGCATTATTAATCAGTTTTCTTCCATTATAACTCGTAAAAAACATTGCACCCCAGGTGTGCCAGCTGCCACGATCCTGGCTGCATTAGACTTCTGGCGGACGGAGAACCATGTGGCTTGCCATACGTAACAGTTTGATTGTCTGGTGTTTCACCCCCCTGTGCTTTTTGCTGTCCTCTGTATCAGAGCAGCAGTACCACGCCAAGCAGCCTTAAATGTACGGCAGAAAGCCTACAGACAGACAGACCAGGTGTTTTGGTGAAGGCGTCATCTGGCATAAGTTCTGCGTAATGAGATGACGTATAGACCCAGTGGCCACAGCTGGAAGTTACGGAAGTGCAGGAAAGACTTGAGTCATCTTTATGCCATGGTTTCATCATTAACACACTTCGCAAGACTGTGTATAGTCCTATAGCCCAACGTAATTGTTACTGTGAATAATTTACGTCATAAAACAGCAACCGCAATTTGTCCTTAGCGCCATACTTTATCCTGACATCTAGTCTCATGGTCCATTTACAAGATGTGATTTTATGTGATGGTTTAGCACCCAGCTGCCATTTGGTTGGCTGAGAATAATGGGAACTGTAGTTCAGACATTTAACTTAAAAAGTTCCAGAAAATATCTAGCTAACCTTACTCCTGCTATACTTCTGTGTGATCGATATATTGAAATGGAGATTAACCTAAATTAATTTTACTATTATGTTGACCAATTAATACATCCTCAAAATATTATACATATCTACCCTCTACTGCTTTTCATTGCACTCTTCTCACCTTTTTTCCCCTATCCCTCTTGGTAACGTTACACTTTTTTTTCACCACCTGTCACCACAAAACCTGGTGGTTCAACAGCAATATGTAAAGCGGTCAATATACAGGCCCCCAAATTCTACTCATGTTCCCGAACATTAATTACTGGTTAGCAATGCAAAAATCGTAGCTCAACTGCCTATGGTCAACAATTGGTCAACAAAGTAGATTACAGTCCACAAAGAGTTCCACCACGATCATCCTGGGTTCCCATTTTCCTGTGATTCTGTTCCGAACTGTCATTTAACTTATTCCTGAGAACTCCCCACCTTGATGGTCCCTTAATGGTCTACTTTCCGGCATCTTTGTGGTTTATACATGCTAGATATTCAAAGCACAAATGCTAGCTGATGGGGGTCTTAGCCCGGGAAGGACGATTAAAGCCAAATATGTCACATTGCTGAGTTGTCTCTGCCAGCTTGTTCGGAAGGTTGTATGTAATTAGAAAAGTTGTGAACACTTAGCATGCCAAAAGAGTGTGACTGGTTGCAACAGCCAGAAATGTCACACAAGAGTAAGTAGTAATTATTCTAACTGGAAGTCTGGAAGTAATATAAAACTCCATCAGTCCTATAAGACATTCTACTTTGGCACATTCTAATGTGGAGGATAATGAGAACAAAGTGGGTATAATACCCAAAACTGTATATTATTTTTGCAATGTATGTTGGGGTCCGTGTCATAGGTATATGATAAATGGGCTCCAGTATGCATTTAACATGAAAGTAGGGCCGGGGGTAATTTAACTCCAGAGGAATATCAAAACTGTCTCTTAACAACATCAGGGGTCACATATAAAATCAGTTCTTTGCAACCTTTTCATACATGACCCCGTTTGTTGGCCTACATGCCAAGAAGGTCATACCACAAACTTGACTGGATTAATCCTCATCAATTTAACAATCCTTTCATATTCTTTGACTCCTCGCAGCATATAGTGGAATAACTAACCCCACATTAATCTCTCACCACAAGGTGACAGGTAAGGTTCTAATGATAAGGTTCTCCTGGTCAACAACAGCCAACAAAAGTGAGATCTCCGTACCTTCCGGCGCCGGAGGCATATTTAGGGATAGGACCATGGAGGAATTTTGAGGGAGGGGGTCACTTGTAGGTGGGTAGAGATCTCCTCCAGCACAGATCTCCACCATTTACTATACTGCCCAGCCAGTGGCGTAAAACAAAATCCTGGGCACCTCCTGCAAGTTGTGTTGAGGAGCCCCTCAAATAAATATTAATGAGCAGATACATGCAATTGTGCTTAAAATATGATCCAGCTGTATGTTTGTCATTCCTCCCAGCATTTCAAATGGTCAAAGAGGGCCACCTTTACCTTATGGGGAGTAGTTAGAGGGGTGGCTGGGGAAAGGGGCTTTACCAAGACTTTCTGTGTGACATTATGACCTGTTAATAGGCTTTTCTGTAACATTTAGAAAAAGAAAAATGCATTTTTTTACACAGCTAAATGTATAGTTTCTGCTTATTCCTTACACATTATTGTAGCATTTAGTGCTGTACAACAATGTGATACATTCAGACCTAGCAAACATTTTGAGATAATAGAAAAGAGGGACATCAGGGGAATTCAAAAGGGATGAGGCCCAATGAGTGACTGTGCCTTCTACAGATGTACACTTGGGATGTATGTCTTCTAAAGATGTACACCTGGGAAGTATGTGTTACCAAACACCCTGGGTATTCTTAGTAATAAAAAAATAAAAAGAAAATAACAAAAGTCATTAAATGACCCACTTCTGCGCAGGAGCCTGTGTTACCCCCCCCCTCTGCACCTTATAGACAGTAAATAGCAAAAGAGAAAGTCTGGACCACCATTTAGGACCATAAGTGTGAGGGTCATTTTGTAATTACATTTAGAGGGTGAGGTGCGGATGGGTGTTGAGGAAGGGCAGGCCAAGGGCAAACAGATCTTTGCAGAGATACACGCATAGATACACGTCGCCCTAAGAGTGCACCGCTCCATGCAGGCAGTAAGCAATGAAAGCTCACTGCCAAGACAGATCATAATACAGATTTTGGGCAAATCTGGGCAAATCTGGACCTTCAGGCAATGTAAATAGCATGGCTTAAATATGCAACTTTACTTGTGCTAAGAAATGGTGGAATTTGTCATCAATGGGGCGTTTGCCATTCCTTTGCTGCTTGGAAGTATTAGTAACTACTTCCTTCCCAATCAAGAATGAACAGGAGCCTTCTGCAACCCCCATCCCTGCAATTTAAAGGCCGAGAATTCTGCTTAGTTTAAATGGTTTGTTATTGTTTGTTTTTTTTCAACTGGTGCCAAGTATAGGTTCCTGAATCGATAACCTGCTTGAATAATAACACCCCAGAGAAACAGAGAAATAACTAGTAAATCCTCTTAGATAACATTGGCAACAAACCAATATTTCATGATCACTGCAGCCGGATCCTAACACTTTAAGGGGGGGGGCAGTAATTAGTTCAGTAATTATACATGGCTGTAATGAAATGATTAGTGAATAAGTTCCCCCCAGTGGCTGTGAACAGGCCCTCCCCATTAGCCCCGCCTCTAGCGCAGCTTTTTATAACCCAGGATTGAGGTCAGTCGTTCAGAGAAGGAGCTCAGGGGCTAGAAAGATGTTATTCAATGTGAGTGTAGAATGTGAGTATGTTTTAAAAAAAAAGTGTATTAAGAAATATTTATTTACATACAATCTTTCTGAAATGAGCTAACAACTAAACTCAAAATATTAACCCTTTCAGAGTAAGGGGCACCAACCATCACATTACTTTCATAGGGTAATTAGTTGAGTTTCATAAAATACCCTACCTAGAGGCCATCACAGTTATTCTACCTATTGATTAACCAGTGATAGTAAACCTAAAATGAAAACATAGTCCAAGAAGATAGTCCAAACATGTCTGTGATAACAATTAGTGGATGAACACTGATGGAGTCAAATGTGGACATAAGTTTTCCAGACCTCCAAGTTTCTTCTTGAAAGCTTAAGAGACTCTACATCTTACTTTGTGACCAACAGTCCACTAAAATGCAACACTGACTGCTTTGGACAATGATGGCAACCAAATGGTTGTAAGACACGTTTCTCCAAAAACTGCAGCATCTCAGGGTTAGAAATAAGGATAATTAGTCTACCAGAGTGAAGAAGCGCTGTCACTCATGTTTTAGCATTATGATCCGTGTCTGTTAGGATATCCTGGACTCATATTTATCATAGACAGAATATGATGGAGTTGTCTGCAGACTACCCACGCAGTACTCTACTTTCCCAAACCCATTCTAGAAGAAGCTAGACTCAATAAATCCTAATGGTTTGAATGTGCGACACCTTCACTATTCACCAAGCAAGTTAGCCCATCAAAAAAAAATTCACAAATAGCAAAAAACACACAAGAAGATGTTCTTACTTTGAAGAGAGGGTGGTAGATAAGTAAAGAGGTAGAGGTTAATATAGTGAAGACATTTAAACATGCATGGGACAGGGATAAAGCTATCCAGAAGACTTGACCAAGTACAGTGGCGCTTGTTCATAAACAAAAAGTTAACACTCGGGGCTATTCCTGGACACAACTCACCCCCTTGTCACAAGTGCATTTGAACAGACATTGTGTTATTTTGAGGGTGTATACACTTATACAGGCGCAGACAGATAAGTGTTTTCAATTGCGTGTCTAGCCTGTTGCTGTATGTACACTGCAGTGTTAGTCATGTGTAGAAGGTTTGTCTGTGGGTTCCGTGTAATAAAATGTTTTGGATGCTTGCGTGGGGTTGTAGGGATGCTTGTCTGGAGATACTGAGAGTTTTTATACATGTAAAATGTCTGTCAGCGCAGAGGATGTTAATCTGTTATGCTGTTGTGTTAGTGGCATTGAAATGATCAGAATGTATTTACTAAGGAACTAAACTGAATTTTAAGTCTCCTGTTCTACTGACTCAAGATGTCACCAAACTCTAGGACTCCCAACAAAGCACACGGTGATAAAACTTTCCAATATAGCTCATGGTATTGGAGACAATCCCAATTTAACGTGTGTTGGAAACCCAAGGAGGGGCAGAACCAGACCAGACTAAAAGACAGGAAAGACAATGGATGAAAACACTGTATTGCTATAAATAACGCTTGTGGTGAGAGAACAGAATTCTCTTCGTTTTGTTAAGTTATTTTTTGATGGGGAAAATTTACCATAAAGAAACCCTAAGTCAAATTGTAAACCACTGACCAGGTAAGTTGTCTTTAAGTGTCTGGACACAGGTTGCCAAACAAGAGAACATTTGAAGAACACCATTCCAGTAACACCAATCTTACACCGTGCTTTGATTATGTTGTATTAGGTGAATCACAGAGATTATGGAAAAATGGTGGAAGATGCAGCCACCCTGAGGTCATTACATTTTCTTTGAGATTACGGGACTAATCAACCTGAAGCTTCATGGGACCAGCAGGTCTTCCTGGCCCCCCATTTAAACCGCTGCCTAAGTGAGACAGTGAGAAACGCAACACAATGCCACACAATGCCACAATGGGGTCTTGCTATTGAAATGGTGGTACCCAACATCAAAAAACTCCCATTTCATAAGTCTTATAGAAAAGAAAATTATTGGGTTTTAACCAATCGGAATCATAAGCTTCTGAATAAGAATTTTTAAGAATTGTGCTCAATTATTCCTAAAAACAAAATGAATGCAACTTGGCCAAATCTTATGGCAAAAAATTTAAAAAAAAATTGAAAGGACCATAAAACTGAAAAGTAAAACCGGGGTGATACAGATATTTTTACGAGCTTTAAACCGATGATCCTGCTCCTCAGTAAATACAGTTTTACATCGGTCAGGAGGTGTTGTCTGTCTGTCTGTGGGTGTGCTTGTGTGTGCTTTTCTTACGGTTGGATGGTGAATGCTAACTGTACATTTGTCACCGAGTGCCGTCTGTCTGTCAGGGTGCCACGCTGCTGGCAGTGTGTGTGGATCTGTCTGGATTAGTTATGCACAGAATGTTCTGTCTGATGCACTGAGGCTGCTCCACATACTACCTGCAATGCAGAGCCTGGCATCTCCCCTGTAACTCGTTCTCTGCCACGGAGAGGACAAACATCTTCCCCGTAACCCGGCCACGGACAATTACAGAATTTCCCCATATAAATGACACAGATCCCAGCATCTCTGATGTAACACATCCCACGTACAAGAGAAAATCTTTTCCCGTCAGGGACAATAAATCTGGTCTCTCTCTAATAACCCTTTGTTTATGTAGAGGGGCAGAAATGTCCATTTCCAATGAGAATCATCCCCCTTGCCTTCTCCAAGAAGACACCATCGAAAATAAGGCATTCGTTTTGTGTAAATTCATGTGAGGAACATGTCTGGATTAAGTCAAATGCAACATAACCTACTGTCTATGGTAGGTTGGTCAGATGCCTCCTTCATTATGAATATCCCTACTCCTCTTGTATACATTTAACATAAATGTCCCCGGGTAAGCAAAATTTCTATTCAGCCTAGCCAAGGCTGAATAGAATTTTCACCATGGACAACACGGCATGCATTTTAATAACGGTAAACACACGTATGGTTAGTTGTGGCGTATCAGAACATTCTGATTCTGAAAGTTCTACATTCCATCCAATGAAATGGTTCAAAGATGCTGCTGTAGAAAGCCAAAATGTACTTAGATTAATTTCAATAGTTACAGAAAAGCAGTTTTTAAAGACCATGGGTCAGTCGCATCCATATGAGTTGATCCCGAAAGCCTGGTTTGGAACTCCATACCCCATCCCTGTTGGAACGGACGACCATAAGGTAGAAGAAGCAATTGCCTAGAGGAGCCCATTTTTAGGAATGGCGCATGAGTCTGGCTACCGTATCTAAGTACTTGGTCTTTCCTGATGAAGTCCTCAGTTGATACATTTTATTGGGTCATAGCGAATACAAACAATTGTATATATGATTAGGACATGTCAACGGTATACATGCTGAGGTTGATTTACCAAATGTTGATTTGTCAGTTGCTGCCAGACGTAAAATTGAATGCCCCATATTAACTATGCATTATGGCCAACTCAGCTTTTCTTGTAGACGTGGTAATATTTTTCATCTCTCCACTTAATAATTGCTGCACTAACCTTTCCCTGCGGGACATTGCGTTCTTTACCTTTTTACCCGCAGGGCTACAAAATCAACCCTCTCATTACACGAAATTGTTGGCTTAAACCCTTTCTACCATGTATTTCTGCCATATTACTGTGAGCCCTGCAATCCCATGAAGACCATTGGCATGGAAGGGGTTAACTCCAGTACACATCCGGCTGATTTCCCGTATCAGCGAGGTGGAGGGGGGGGTGCAGGGAGGAGGGGGCGCCGTGGGAATCGGCTAGGGTGGGGAGGGAGGAAGGGAACGGATGCGACAGAGTAGTCTCTATGGTGATGAGCATCACGCAGTCAGCAGAGCACGCGCCAGCAGGAGAAATATTTATAACCAGAGATTCAATCTAACATTCGCCCAGCATCCCAGAGCAAGCCTCTGCTATTCCTGTACTGACCTTAAATACACAGCTCTGTCACTGCACTAAAATGCTGGCTCCCTGGCCAGTGCCTACCAGAGGCGGATTAGGAAGAGACGGTGCTTCGGGGCAAGGCAGTCAACCTTATGAACGTATTCCCATACACCGTCACAACAATCTGACACTGTTACGTAGAACTCACAGTTATACACTAATCCATAAATCTTATGCCCTGGGACATCCCCGCTAGGACTGGCCGCTTCTGTTTGCGAACCATAGAAGAGCGGATGGCCTCTGGTCTTGTGGTACGCAGTAGTGGTGAACCTTGCACTAAGGTGCCCTGGGATAAGCGCCTCTTTTCCCCAACCATTATACAACCCTTGTGCCTGCCCACACAAATCAAGATCTATTACATAAAACAGGAGCCGTCGGATGTATGTGGCTATTTCACTGTAATTCCTTACATGCTTAATGTGTTCTGGATTAACTGCCCCCCCCCCAACACAGACACGGCTGAGTCACTCCATTCTGCTCTTATGACCTTGTAAAGATCTCCAGTAACCAACTGCCCTCCTGTGTACCTCGCGGTAACAATCAGAATGTTCCCAGCCTCCCCTCCTCATTTGGATGTGGTGCCAGCTCTTTTCCCAGCGCCCCTGCGAGTGGGAAGCTGCCCGTACATTCCACCATCTGTGCCTCGCGCCATCTGTAGAATACAGGTGGAGTATGCAATACCGGGATGTTCACAGACAAGCCTTGGGTATGTCACTCTATAATATTACATAACGCACAATGATTTCCTGCCATCCTTTGGGGTTAACTGTGAGACTCTGGCTTACGGCTTCAAGGCTGATAACTGCAGACAATATTCTCGGGCTATGAGGAATGTATTATACAGATCAAGAATTCAGCGCATGCCCAGCGGATACCATTCAAAAACGCCTATCTAAGGCATAAATATTGGAGATTCCGTCACAGTATATCAACATATATTGCTTAGCTGGCTACTACGTCAAAGCACCCCAAGTTTGGCGAGTCCTATCTCATGTTTTATGGCTATATTGCTTACCAAGGAGCTGAATCA
The DNA here is from genome assembly GCF_027358695.1 of Spea bombifrons. Taxonomy (NCBI): domain Eukaryota; kingdom Metazoa; phylum Chordata; class Amphibia; order Anura; family Pelobatidae; genus Spea; species Spea bombifrons. The sequence goes on from NC_071090.1 coordinate 99,041,554, forward strand.
GTGGTACTCATTTGGGTTAATATGAGAAATGCATTTGTTTAATGTTTACTCTAGAAAACTGCTAATATTATACTCAGCTACTTCTTAATAGCGAGAATATCCAGCTGAAGATGTTGTCTTCAGAGTCGATACGCACCGATCTGCTGCTGCTGTGGCAGATTAGGTGCTGTAGTGTGCGGCTTCTGGCTGGATATGCCCGGCCGCGTGCTACATGGGCATAGAAACGTAATGTGTGTTATATCCAGCTATCAGCTGTGCTATCGTCATTAGGAGGCCTCCGGCCTTAAAGTGCCAGGGCACCTCGTTATCCTCAGTCCAGCTCTGGTATACAGGTTCAGTGGATTTCTACAAGTGTGTTTATTGTAATTGTTTAATGCACGATTTGGGGGGAACATGCGGACGCTCGTTCCAAAATCATAGGCATCAATATGGAGTTGACTGTTGTAACAGTGATTTGCTTGCATTCGTCCAAGGGAGCAGCAGGGCTTTGGAAGGGGACCTTGCTTTGAGCACTGGGGCATTTTTAAGCTGAGCCAAGGTCCTTCTCAAAACTTCTTGAAAAGTTGGAAGCACGGAATCAGCTAGACCGTCACTGCCTAATGCCGTAGCATTAACTGGAACCAAAGGGCCCAGCCTGAACCAAGAACACAAAATCAGACCACTGCTTCTCCTCCAGCAAAGTTTGGCATCTCCCGAAGTCGTTCTCTGTTACTTCTAGCACAGGCAGCTCAGCAGTTTAGAAATCTCGAGAAACGGACTCTTTGAAATAAAAGTATCTTACGATGATTCTATGTTGAAAGTTCCTGAGCTCTGCAGTACAGAACATTCTACTCCCAATGTTGGTCTAAGGAGACTGCATGGCTGTGCGCTTGGTGTTATACGTCAGTCAGCAATGGGCGTGAAATAGCTGAATTCATTAATTATTGTGTCTATATCATTTTCACCATGTAGTGTATAACACATTTCTGCACAGTAGGCATTCTGGAGATGTGTGACATGCCCCACCGTGGATAGGTGACATCCCATCTCCCACGCTTAAACATAGGATTCAGGAACATCGTTAATGCAGGAGGTAGTGGGCAGCTGCCCCAGACTGGGTTTTAGGGGAGCTCGTTGATTTCCTTGCTAACTGCCCCCACAGCATATTAGGAAGAAAAGATAACATGCAGCAACGTTGAGCGTTAATATTACATCAAAATTGAGGCCCGGATCGCGCAAACACAATGGTCACAATGGTGCACAGCTTCAGAGGTGATTTCCCCTAGCTGGGCAACAAGAGGACACCTTAAATTTGCATACGAAAACCTTTTCCACTGACGCAATTTCTACAGAAATGGCGGAGAACAGGTTTTTTCTATTGTTATTATTCCTTCCAGTTCCATGGGCTGCGGAATGTACAAATGAAGTGGCACATTTTGCAGCTGAAATGTCATCATTTTTTACTGCAACAGAACTGCTTATCAAGAGATATTCACTGAAATACCTTTCAAAGCTTCTACACATTGCAGATTGCATTCAACAAAATCAAGCTTGTGGTTCAATGCCGAGCTGGCTTCTTCCATAAATTCCATTTATTTAGAGGCACAGCGGTATATAAAAAAATATAAAAAACTGTGTCTTGATGGAACAGCCTCCCAGCAGAAGTGTTAGAAGCTTATACATTAAAGGAACTTAAAAATGCATAGGAATGACATGTGACCGTTCCATTGAGTAATACGGACAATCAATACATTAAACCGGCAGCAAATTTCACTTGGTTGTCAAATTAAAATTATCCGTCAAAAGAAATTGTTGAATGGTTGATTGACAGAGTAGACAGGTACTATCTCTTCCAAGAGTATATGATCACATGACATATCGTGAACTATCGGCTACAGCAACATCAGGGGTATTATTGAAGTAATCTTTGTTCGTTTTGAATTTTGCTCCCCTTTAAAGATATAAAAGGGCAAAAAAATGATTTAACCCAACGTTAACGCAAGAAGACATGGCTATGTTCACCATGTTGTTTATCTTAATTTTGTCCTTTTTCTTTTGTCAAGTATAACATCACCAGTAAAGTAGTACTTTTTCGAAGCAACAAAAAATGTGGGATGGGTTGTGGGCGGGGCTTGGAAAGAGATGGGGCGTGGCCAGATACTTGCGCTCCGGACAGAAAAAGAAGAAGCTGACCAAGAGACCCAGGGAAGCCGGACTTTACTCAGAGACTCCGGGTCAAGCCTGGAGAAATCCCACATATGCTTTTTTGGTTATGGACTCTGTTTTATGTTTAGGATATTTATACCTATCCGTCACTGTATTAACTTCAAGCCTTTCTACTGTTTGGCTATGCCACTTATCCACCATCCTCTCAGGAAAAGAACACTTCCGCATAGACGCAGGCCAACAGGGATCTGTCTGTTTAGTTAATTCACACCTAAGGCTTTAGACATGTATGAAACAGGTTTGAACTGCACAGGGATTCTGAACCTTAATCTCCAATATTTTTTCTTTTTTTCTTTAGGGTATATTGGCTCAGGCTCTGCAATATCTGTAGAGCTGTAAAAAAAATGCACGTATAAGCAACACCGTACACAATAATAAAAAAAAAGTTTGAGCAATTATCTCCATACTCCAACTGATGAATCCACAGAAGTCCGGTTGGTATAAAAATATGAATTTTATTGAAAAAAGTAGTGTAATAACGAAGCCAATTGAGAGGAGACTTTTTCGCTACACTTCATATTTGTATAGCAACCTGACTTCTGTGGATTAATCAGTCAGAGTATGGAGATGCATTAATTGCTCACACTTTTCTCTTTATTATAGTGTTTTGTGGTTTTTTTGCACCCTGCATCCACTGCTCAAGCCACCGTTACGGAATTTTGCTCAGGTGATATGACCAACCGCACTGTGTTTTTCTATCACCACTGTACAGAGCTGCATAATATGATACGGGTAAATATATATATACTGTGCTGTGAAAAAGTATTTGTCCATTTCTGGTTATTTGTCACATTTAAATGTTTATGATTTTTTCATTTTATTTTTGAAGGTAAAGAGTTAATCAAAACCTATATCATATCAACTGCAATCAAACATTTGCTATAACTGGCAAAGAGTCTTTTACATTACTGTGGAGGAATTTTGGCCACTCTTCTTTGCAGAACTGTTCTAATTCAGCCACATTGGAGGGTTTCTGAGCATGAACTCTTGCTACAGCATCTCAATCAGATTCAAGTCGGGACTTTGACTAGGCCACTCCAAAATCTTCATTCTGTTTCTTTTGAACCATTCAGAGGTGGACCTGCTTGTGTGCTTCGGATCATTGTCCTGCTGCGTAACTTTTCTGGTAGAGAGCTGGATTTATGGTTCAATCAATTATGGCCAGGTCCTGAAGCAGCACAGGGCCCCAGACCATCACACTACCACCGTGTTTGATATGATGTTCATATTGTGGAACGATGTGTTAGCGGGACCCACGTCTTCCGAGAAGTTCCATGTTTGACTCATCAGTCCACAGAATGTTATCTCAAAAGTCTTGTGGGTCATGAAGATGTTTTTGGCAAGTGTGAGAAAAGCTTTTGTGTTCTTTCTGGTGAGCAGTGGTTTTCGCCCTGCAACTCTCCCATGGATGGCATTTTTCCACAGTCTCTTTCTTATTGTGGAATTGTGAATACTGACCTCAACTGAGGGAAGCGAGGCCAGTACTTCTTTACATGTTAGTCTGGGTTCTGTTGTGACCTCCCGGATAAGTCATTGATACGCCACCCCTGGGAAGGTTCACCGCTGTTCTAAGTTTTCTCCATTTGTAGATAATGGCTCTCACCGTGGTTCACTGGAGTCCCAGAGCTTTAGGAATGGCTTTGTAACCCTTTGCAGAATGATCAATGTCAATGATTTAGTTTCTTATATGTTCTTGAATTTCTTTGCAGCATCATGTACTGATTTTTGAGACCTTTTAGCCTACTTCACTTTGCAGGACAGGTTCTATTTGGTTGATGTTTAGATTCAACAGGGGCAATTACTTTTTCACATAGGGAAGTGTAGGATTCTATACATGGAATCATCATTTAAAAACTGCATTTTGTGTTTACTCGATTTACGTTTGTCTATTATTAAAATCTTTGGATCATATAAAACATTTAAGTGTGATAAATATGAAGAAATAGAATAAATCAGAAAGGAGGCAAATACCGTATTTGCTCGATTATAAGACGAGGTTTTTTCCAGAGCAAATGCTCTGAAAAATACCCCTCGTCTTATAATCAGGGTCGTCTTATAATCAGACCTCAAATAGGTCTGATTATGAGACTAAGATCCAGATCCCCCGCAGCGATGCAGAGGACCTGGATCCTCCTGTGTTAACCCCCTCCCCCCCACTTACCGGTGCTTCTGAGTCCCCGGTGCTTAGTCCGGGCTCCGTGTAGAGCTCTACGCGATACAATCGCGTAGAGCTCTACACGCTTCCCGGACTAAGCACTGGGGACCCAGATGCAGGGGACCTGGATCCTCCTGTGTTAACCCCCGACCCAACTCAGAAGCACCGGTAAGTTGGAGGGGGCATAACACAGGAGGATGCAGATCCCCTGCATCCTCCTGTGTTATGCCCCCTCCAACTTACCGGTGCTTCTGAGTCCCCGGTGCTTAGTCCGGGCAGTGTGTAGAGCTCTACGCGATTCGCGTGGAGCTCTACATGCTGCCCGGACTAAGCACCTGGGGCTCAGATGCAGGGGACCTGGACCCTCCTGTGTTATGCGGCCCCCCCAACTCAGAAGCACCGGTAAGTTTGGAGGAGGGAGGGGGAGTGTTAAATGGGGGGTGTAAGGCATTTCTGGAGGCAGAGTGCTCTTTGAAATGCCTTTTAACCCCTTAAATGCAACTCTGCCTCCTGAAATGCCTTAAACCTCCCTATATGCCACTCTTCCCCATAATATGCCTTTTAACCCTCTAAGTGCCAGATAGGGTTAAAAGGCATATAGGGTTAAAAGGCATATCATGGGGCACAGTGGCATATAGGGTTAAAAGGCATATCATGGGGCACTGTGGCATTTAGAGGGTTAAAAGGCATATCATGGGGCACAGTGGCATATAGGGGGTATAAGGCACTTCTGGGGCAGATGTGCATAACTGGGGGGCAGGTTGGAAAATAGAAGGAAATAAAACCAAAATATTTTTCTCAAGCATACCTTTTATTAAAAAAAGTGTTTAAATGAATTAACATTTACTGGTAAAACTTTTTTCCTATAGGGTCGTCTTATATTCAGGCTTTTTCTTTTTTTCCTAAATTAATATTAAGATTTGGGGGGTCGTCTTATAATCAGGGTCGTCTTATAATCGAGCAAATACGGTACTTTTACACAGCTGTATATATATATATATATAGATATAGCAATAATCTAACATAAAACAAGAAAGACTCTACATATTTGTTCGAACTATGCGCCAATGTTAGTATTATTATAGTGAATAAAAAAGGTTTTCATAACAACCATTTTGTTGTTATCATTAGTGGAAACTGCCAGAGTAACTTTGTGATGGAGTGTTAAGGGGTTAATATTTGAAGCGCCTCAGGGTCAGTTAATTCAGTCCAATTGAGCTATGTAATAACATGGAGCTTGGTAATGCAGCTGTACACACAATGTCCTTAATACATACTTAATACTGCAATAAACTGTTGTATAATGTAAGCTTGTATTGCTTATTTTTATTGCCACTTGCAGCAGTATAATGTAAGTTTTTATTACTACATGCAGTAATATATTATGAGGTTTCATTGCTCCTTGCAGGGGTATAACATGAGGATTTATTGCCACTTGCAGTGGTGTAATATGAGGTTTTATCGCCACTTGCAGAGGTATAATATAAGGTTGCCACTTGCTGTGGAATAATATAAGGGTTTTATTGCCAGCTGCAGTGTGGTATAATATGAGGTTTTATTGACCATTGCTAGGGTATTATATAAGGCTTTATTGCCTCTTGCAGGGGTATAATATAAGGTTTTATTGTCAGTTGTAGTAACATAATGGGAGGTTTTATGGCCTCTTTCAGTGGTATAATATAAGGTTTTGTTTCCACTGCTGGGTTATAATATGAGGTTTTATTGTTGCATACAGTGGTATAATAACACATTACAATTGCCACATACTGTGGTATAATTCAGAATATAGTAGGGTAATACCACAGAGTTACAATACCCTACCTGGTGATCTAAGAACATAGCAAACAAAAACAGGCTGAAAACATGCTCCAAATCCTTCTTATAGTTGACTTACTAGTCAACAACGAAAAAAGGTAAATATATAACAAAAGTAGCACAAAATAAGTTGCTACTAGTTTTACTCTTAAAATATGTTTTTGGTACATTCCTATCTACCCCAAACCTGCTGCCTTAAATAATATTGTCCATTTCCAGCCTTATTTTCGTCCAATGTATTTATATCATGGGATTCACATAGTTGCTGTCGGTGTAAAGAGTAAACATATAGAATATATAGAATTATTTAACCCAATTATTGAGTTCCATGTCCTAAAGGGGATGCCTGGAAATGTAGGACCCCTGAGCTACCCTGGCTTGAAGGGCCATGGGGTCTAAAGAAGAATAGGTATAAAAGTATTATGTGGGTACTTTAATATGTACTCTTCAAAATGTAAAAATAAAACAGGATAAAGGACTTACCTTAGGTAGAAGCTGCAGCCCTGCAGCTGTCCTACTAATCTGTGGTCTGACGAGTCCTATCACTGATTGGCTGAGTAAAGCAGCCAATGAGTGTCAGGAAAGTGCTCTATTGAATTGAATAGGAGAGCTTTCTGCACATGCACATAAGCCCTTTCCTCTTTTGTGTCTTACTTATAACTCAATATATAGCCACTGAGTATGTAATGTAAAAGGGCACTGGTAGACTGGTCTACATCTTGATTGTGTCCTTCTAGCACGATATTTATTTCAATGCAATTCTTTTTTGGTAAATGCATCTTGGAGATGACTGGATAGTGTGTGCCAAGGTGTTTGTATTTTGGGATGCTAAAATATTATGCCACGACTACATTTCCCCCTGAGGTGGAACTACCATGCCTCCCCTGCTGTCCATACTGTCATGAGAAACACTCTGAGGAACCTTGAAGCCATAGCTGCCAACACTTCCAACAACTTTGCTTATGATCCAGCTGTAAATTTTAACAGCCACTCTTCCAATTATTGGGTCTGTTGGCAGAAATGAGCCCTGGGCATCCGGAGGAGATAGAGTCTTACACCATGCACAGAATGTGAAAAGTATGATGTCACAATACCATATATAGTAGGCAGATCCATCCCAATCTCTAGGGTGCTTAGTGAAGCAGGGGACATTCAATATTTATTTTATAATGAAAACATCATATTGCTATTTGTGTCATTATTCGCATAACAACCACAATACATTATGAGACACATCATTTACATCACTTATATCCATTATAGTCAATGAAACATTACAGTATTCTATAATGTTTCCATGGAGGAACACAAAATGACTATTTCTACTTACATTCAAACACAGTATATCGTTACATAATGGGTAACAACTGCATTCATTACATGTGATTTCAGATCTATCTAGCTATCAATCATGAGTAAGATACATACAATATGCAGTATGTATGAACTGGCTCAGCTAGGACTATAATTTTTAATGACATTGCTGTTTTTTGTACTTTTTTAAGACTTGGGTTTGAATCGTGTATGTTACTCAGAGTGCACTTGATTTATTTTTTAACAAATGCTAATTTAAAACGACTAGTAAAGAGAGGGATAATTTGGGATACGGAGCAAGAGGATATCATTAGGGCTCTTATATTTAATCCTTTACTGGGGCTAGTTCTAGTAGATGTACTCCATGTGACGGCATACCCTCTTAGAGCAAATATCAGTGTTGGCCCCGGTGCCCACCAGGCTCAAGGTGCATGGGCAACACAGCCTCCAGCTGACTCCTTCATGTTTGATTTCATTTAATGATATTGCAGCATCCCAATTGATGCTGAGCTCCCCTGACCAGTCCAAGGAGCTGTTAAATCGAGGGAGGTCTGTGCTGTTGCAGGTCCCACGTGGCCACCTCACGACACTCTGAACCAGAGCTTTGCGAGGTGGCTCTTGGGTAAGGTTAAGTGGGCTGTCCAGAACCCTCTCCTTTACTCCAGCCTCACCCCCCACTGAATCAGGCCACACGCCCATACAAAGGAGACCTAAGTTGGACATCTAAAATGTTGCTGATTGTTGTTGGTTGGCTAAGGCAGCCTTTCAGAGCGTTGGTAAGAAGAAGAAGAGATAACATAAGGGCAATCAACTGACATGCTAATCCTGCCATATTTTGCCACTAATGTCACTTTCCATAACGTAAAACAGGCACCTTAATTCAAAACAAACAGACATCATAAACTATAAGTCGATTTAATAAATAAATGTAATTATGCTAAAAGCCGCTACGGTAACAGCTACTCTTTAAACAGAAATATTCCGAGAAGGCCTTTTGGTGTTCATATTTATGTTTATTTAAAGGTCCAAAAACTGATGTTCACTTATGATTAAAATGTAACTACTGGCATTAAATTCAAAAAGCAGCTTGCCACTGACTTCACTACTATTTAAAGAGATTTAAGTGGAAGGCTTTATCTGACCTAAAACATTATTCATGTCCATTATACTAGAGAATGTTAAGTAGATCGTGATTGACGTGTACAGCATCTGATCAAGCAAAGATCTGCAAAGAGCCAAGTGGGATATTTTAGATACTTTAGAGTTTATTTATTTACATTTTGGTACTTTTATTTATGATACTACTGGCCTACCTAAAACTGTAATGCATATATGTGTTGAACGCACTCAGCTGTACTTCCAACAGGCACATGCATCATTAGCAGGTAGCTGACTGGCTCTCAATGCACTACAACCTTCATGGCTTGTGGCCAAAGCAGAAGGCAGACACATTCTGGATGAGAGTTTTGGGAGTCATAGTTTAACAGCTTACGAATACCTGCCCTCAGTCCTATCAGCCTGTAACAAGATTTGACTGTTATATGTGGCTTACTGCTCTTACCAAATAATTCCCATGGTATCCGTAATGGTTCCATGACCTGGATATTTCCTTATATCTGCAGCTATGCTTTTGCTGCCTCTAAATAGTTCCTAAGTAGGGGCTTTTATATCCTTGGTATTATTGTATGTTAAATAAAGATATACTGTGAGGGAAGGTAATGTGAATATTTGCAATAAATCAGGGGACCCGCGGTATCCTGTACCCAGCATTGTGATTTTTTTTAAATTAAATTATTGAATCCTCCCTAACATTTTCTACAGCAAAGCACAGTAATTCTATGAGAAACACTATACTTTATGCTTTGGCACCAGCTTCATGGCAAGTGTGCCAGTGGCACGGACTGGGCGTTAAAGGGTCATCACAAAGCCAGCCACAAGAAGAGAAGACCTGGCATCTGAACGCATGAAGATGCCCTGCGCTCCTGACTTTCTGACATACACTGGGTAAGCAATAAGGCAACATCTGAAATCCCGCTTAGATTACAAGATATCGGTGAAATGGGCAATGAAGAAAACTTGCCCCTGTACAAAAAAAAATCTGAGCATGAAGGTCTCTATAAGGATATGTTTGTCATGTGCCAATGACACATGGCAAAGGACGGGCAAACAACTCAATGTTGCATTGGTACACACGGGGAATGTATAATGTTAATAAACTAATGCAATGTGCAGCACAAGAGGAACGCTGTGTAGCATGTGCAGGAACATTGTCACGTAATTAGATGTTATAAAACTGTACGTGATTATCTCATTTAGGCTGTCAGATTAACACATAATGTTCTAAATTATTATATAAAATCGATGTGAATAGTAGCACCTCTGACGCATGTATAACAAAGCACTTTGCACATTATTAGCCAAACTGCTTGTTTACTGGATTAATAAATGGCCGAACGAGACTGCCATTAGAGATGTTTCCTCCGTCACTCCATATCATATTCACAACTCCTATCATGTATAACCGGAGTTAAGCAAATGCGGATGATCACATAATGCAGAACAGTAGAAGATTTTTTTCATACCGATGCAAACTGGCGTTAGTGACAAATGAAACCATAACTGGCAATAACACAATGATGTAACAAGATTCAAGCATAGACGGCAGGGTGTAGGAGCTGGTGTAGTCTTTCCACGGATTGGGGTACTGACTGCCAGGAAGTATATCACGTGCAGGGAGATGTGTTCAACCAAACACATTTCCAACACTGAAAATTGCTGGGGGGAAATACAATGAGGGGATTCTGCAGAACCCTTTATGTATTTACAAAAGAGACGGCACATACATTTAAAGGGACCCCTCCTCTGTGCATTAATGTGCATACAATGGATGGCGTGTCCCTTTAAGCCCAGCCATCATTTGAACAGTAGTCCAACTCTCAGTAGGTTAACTCTCAATAGATATAAATAATTATGGGTTGTTTTGTGAACAATTAAATGATTAATAATAGCCAAGCTCTGGAGACGGTTTCCAGTACTGCTAGAGCTGATTTGTAAAGTGTGAATGCATCATGGACCCTAGTTACTGACAGATCGTTCTGGCTTACCACTCAGAGCTATGAAATGCAAAGTACGTATTGGTGGGCTTTGAAGTTCCCGGGGGCTCTAAGATGAAGCTAAACTCTCTCCCAGGGGCAGTTTGAAAGTGAAAAGGATGGGATAGCCTTGGTTGATAGTCTCTGGCATCCCTATAATCAGAGTCCTAACTTGGGCTCATGGAGTCTGGGGCAGGTTAGGTGGTCACCCCACACACTGACATCTCGTCCAAAGGGCAATAGGGGCATTCCCCCTGGGCAGCTCATGTGTCCCCTCACCTTGTTGAGCCTGGGGCCACTACACCTCTTGCCTTGATGAAGTAACAGCCCTGCCTCTGATGTTGGGGCCCCTGCAATCGGTGTTAAGGGGGCTTTCTCTTCAGATTTTTAATATAAATGGCTGTGTCTTAGAACATGTCACCGTGCCCTTCTGTAAATAAAAATGAATGCATGGTGCCAAATTTGCAGAAACATAAGTAATTGATTTCATAAACACCACGTGGACAGATGCCTGATGATAAATAATTACATAAACCATAAGTAATACATCATGATTACACACAAAGGACTCCTTGGGGACCCTCCAAGACCGAGGTTTCCATCTAAGCTGCACCCCTGACTACAGTATTGTACAAAATGGATAAAGGTAAATTACTTCTGCATTCTAAAACTTTTACCTATTCAATACCAGGGGAACTGTCAGTTAAACATTTCAAATTATTATGTTATATACTACTTGTTATATCCTGTCTACCCATTGTACAGCACTATGGAATATGATGGCGCTATATAAAACAATAAATAATAATAATAAGAATATGGAACTCATTTTATACAATGCTATGTGCTTTAAATGAAGATAACATGTGTTTTCTATTACTATACCGACAGGTTGGCTGATGGCCCTACATTATTGAATGCAACTTTTACAGGATAAGTCATTATTGTTGCTGCTACCTCCAAAATGGGTTTTATATATAAAGAGGTGACAGGTGCAAAAAAAGGGAAAATATTGAGATAGTGGCACAAAAAAGTTGACTGTGAATGAAAAGCCGGACAATCACACCGTAAATAATGGCACACTCAGAACCGATGATTTCATGTATACAGAAAATTATGGCCCAAGTGCTTTTTTAGAATTCACACCAGTCGTGTTCTTACAGCACTGTTCTGAGTAATAATACCTGTATAAGTGAGAAAACGGCCCGTACTGACACTAATAAAAGTGCTACGCATTAACATCACTATTGCACACACCATCATACACTATAAGAGATGATTATATGCTTTATACAGTTGGTACAGCAACAGCTTACAATTACTTTACATTCAGACCATAATGAAACATTCATCTTCACTGGAGTTCCGCATCGTCCCATTTACATGCAGATAAATGACAATTTCAATTACATATAAAAAGAGGCTGCTTGAATGCGATTTTATCACCATAGCAACCAGTACAATTCTCCTGCAGATTGGATCATTCCATTGGTTGCTCTGGTGATAAGACTGCTATGGTTCACATCTAGACAATACGTTGTTGGTCCTATTGGTCCATCAAGCAGGTGCTATAAGAACCCATAAACGGTCAATGGTTATAAAGACAAAACAGATAAGCCAGAGATTAAGTATACAATGTTACTGGTTCCAAGTCTGTTGTCTTATCTGAAGAAGCTCGTTTGAGCAGGTCCCTCCTTACCTTTCGTTTCTGTAAATCCAAATTGTTATGTTATGCACTACTCGTTATGTCCTGTTTACCCATTGTACAGGGCTGCAATATATGAAGGTGCTATAAATCAATAAATAATAAGGGATCTCTGAGGTAATGAAAACGTGGTTATTTTTCCTATGTTGGCCCAATAAAAGGTATCACCTACAACTAAAGACTCCATCTCCTCTGGTACCAATACAGCAATATCTACGATCCTGGTCTGAAATGTGGTCTTATTACCATAGCAACCAATGGAATGGTCTTCCTGAGTGGGCTGTTCCATTGGTTGCCATGGTAATGAGATCGGTTTTTCATAAACTGAACCAGAATCACTTTTTTTTTCCTACAAACCTCAGTGCATCATGTGCTATTATTTTACCCTATATCATCCTGCGCTGACAGTTAAATGATGAGTAGAGGTTGAGGGGCCCAAAATGTTGGAGGGCACCTAGAACCCAGGCACCTGGATACACCACTGGTTTATGGAGCACATACTGAGTTCCGTAATGTTTTCCCTTGGAACTTTAAGATCCACAATCACTTAATAGAACCCATTCCTTTACGGTTATTAAATTTCCACAAAAAAATGTGTTCAGAATATAATTCTGATAAGATATAAAAAAGATTAGAAAACAAACAAAAACTGCTCGTATAACCTCTCTACATTGTGCCTTCTTGTAATGCCTGAATAACTAAAAAATGCCCCATGCAATGAACTTAATGAAGCCCTGTACTATACATGTCTTCATCTTAAAGAGCAAATCTAGCATCTCCCTATAAATCCCCATATTTTCAGTAGTATATTCTTGGCCAACTATGCCTAGGACAGTAGATCTGGGGGGAGAAATAATTAGGTTCCCTGGAGTGCCACTTACTGAATGGGCCTGTTATGGATATAAAAGAACCGTCGTATTTGCATTACAGAGGTTTGTGCCTCCTTAGCCCTTACTTGGCCCTCCATGACACGCATGCTTCAGAGACTTGAGGTGAGACATGGGGGTGAGGGTCGTCCGGGCCTAGGGCAGCCACCTCTTCAATGCACCACTGCATATAATCTCTCCTATTGCTGGTTTTTGCAAGCGGTCAGGGAAAGGGGAGCAAAAATGCACTGAACCAGGCATGGAGAAGGCAATGCTAAACACAAACACCCCCACCCAGGGGTCAAAAGGACTGAGACATTGGATGTGGAAACGCTGAGACTTTCCATACTACTTCAATACTTGGGTACTCTCTAGTAAGCAGGTCAGTGTCCTGTCTGTCTCACATATAAAAGTGTGTCCATCTCGCATCCGTGACTCACCTCGTGCCGACAACTTCTTGGTGTTTATGATCTTGGCTGCATATTCGTGGCCTGTGCAGAGCTTCACGCAGCGCCTGACCACGGAAAACGCTCCCCTGGAAGATATAAACAAGACCCCATCAAACCAAAGGCTGTGTGCAGCTGGACCTGTTACTATCATCATATATATCATCATCATAAAAGAAGACAACATAGGCTGTACTGCAGTAGAAAGCAGTGAACTATAATTACAATAGGCTGTCAGTGGATTTTAGTGAGCCCTCGTCCAATGTGCTTCTTCAGTGGAAATGGTTAAGGAGATTTGGTGCAGCATTACAGTTTATATCTCATATCTATCTTGCCACCTTCAAAAAATAACACATAGCCTGCCTTATCGCCATTCTAATGCATGCTATTTGAAGGCTGGTAGATAAGTGGAACATGCTCCTAGCAGGTGAGGGAATTTAAACATGCATAGGACATGCATAAAGCTATCCAGAATCTAAAACGAGACCAGGGACTGATTATGGGCTGAGTCCATCATCAGGAGAAATGGGCAGACTAGATGAGCCGAATGGTTCTTATCTGCCGTCAAATTCTATGTTTCTATGTTTCACTTCTGGATTTGGTGTCTGATTGCCAGGCACGCGTCTGAAAAGCCTGTTGATGTTATCTCTGCCGCTACAAGGCTGAATTGGATTTTAATGCAGTGAATGAGTCTGCAGGGCATGAATGAGGTGCGGCCACAGATCTATATGTAGGCCTGGGTGAGAGGCGGATGGGGTTTCTGCACCAGTCCAGACAGCCTGTCTGCGTTTAATCCTGCAGAGTAAGAGCGGAGAGCTTCTACACAGACAGCTACACTTACTGCTCTCTCTGCAATGAAGTCCCGGGGCATACAGACATATTATCGGATACAGTGATAACAGAAGCCTAAGCATTAACAGCCAGCTCTGGATGAAAGTCATCAGTCTATTTATCCCTTCAGCAAAGCCAACCAGCGTAGGCTGAGTAAAGTGTGTGATACCTACCTGATCAAGATGAGTAATCACAAGTGGCTTGGAACCAGGACTAATCAACAGGCAGATCTCCATCTATTATACAAATGCCATGACACTCAGATAGCCCCCCAGAAAGAAGGATGTCTACGGCTTGTATGGGAGCATCATGGGAGTAGCACTTCCACAACAGCTGGAGATCTACCTGTTGAGTGATCCCGTCTTAATTCAAAAAAGCTTCTTTGGGCTAGGAATGAAAGATGTTATAGATATATATATATATATGTATATATATATATATATATATATAATACAGTGATACAGGGATGGAAAGGTATCATGCTTTCCTCACGTTGTTGGTGACCTACCATTGTCTGCCAGGCCTAGAGTTCTCATAAGTGAAGAACCTTTTGGTTGGAACCTATGTAATCAACTATGCGTTGGCAGGCCACAGGGTACAAGGGGCAAATTGCAGGTAAGTAACTGCGTTGCTACTAGTGCATGATGTCAAACATGTATACATTGTCATGTAACCATTTAAATGTCTAAATAGTTTGGTACAAAACTCTATTTTAGCAGTTGCCTATGTGTGCTCCAGGTAGGCTTCAAAACATATATAACATATTAATAACATGACAACAGCAGATTCATTGGGTCCTGCTTCAGGTAAGACATACCACCACCAGCCTCAGAATTCCTAATACCGGCCTGGAACATGGACTAGGTAAAACTTGCTGCCTGTAGGTGTGGATTACCGGATTATCGGAGACTACTAGACAGCATAATTGGACATACAGTGTTTGTGTACATAATGGTATGACGGTCATTATTGGAATAGTAGTGAAGTCTTCAGAGTAAAGGAAGACTTCACCACTGACATTCCCATGAGATGTATTTAACAAGTTCCAAATGAGCTGGGATGACATAAAGAATATACATTAGGCTGGGGGGAGCAGGGGGAGGTGTCTGTATAAAACACCACTACCAAGATGGTAAAAACGAACTGGTCAGTGTTAATCATATACCGGCAAAAGCTGTGCCAGCATTACTCTGGAACGTTTTAATTTTTAGATAAAACCCTATGGTTACAGGCCCTCTCCCGAATCCAAGTCTGCTAAGAAATCTTCAAACATTTTTTGTAAACCCCGTAAACCAGATCATATACTAAACCCTTGTCCTTGATAATTTTAGAAGTCAGTATGACGATTATAGAGTAGTCTAAATGATAGAGTGCAAGTGAAGGGGTTCAATTGTATGTAGAAGCATGAAAAGGGAGCCATGGCGTTAAGCGGCTGGAGAACCAGAAGCCAGACCTCCATATACACATAATGGTAAAAGACAGTGTTTGAATACAGAAGAAGATCCAGTTTTTTGGGGGCCAGTATAAGAATAGCTGAGTGACTTTTCAGGATGAAATGATTGTGTAATGACAGCTGTGGGTATAGAGAGCTCAAACATGGCTTGGAACCAGAATGATCCATAGTAAAACTCTCATACACATCCATCATGTATCTAAATATAGGTGTGTGTGTATTGACCCCAATGTGAAGTCACACTCTATCTGCTCTCTGGCAGGATATATTAATATCAGTGACTGTGTGTGTGAGCAAACACCTATCATTGTCAAGACAAAGAGTCACCGCCTGGGCACTCCACTCCCCGGCTACCCGGAGGCTGCCAATTCCCATGTACTGCAAGGCATGCATTTCTCAGGTTTTACTGAAAAGAGCAATGATCGGGATTCCTGCGGTAATTACTGGGCACATGCTGTCCGGGTACAGCTGAGTACCGAGCCACTACTCCACTCCTGCAGAGAACACACCGGCTTTGCTATTGCTAGTTATACATTTCTTTAGTAATAATGGGCATACCTTGGGTACTGACAGATATATACACAGCCAATTGATTCTAAGACCACGCTGTCTTATTACACATTCCCAGAGACAACATAGTGTATGACCATACTTTCCAAATAACGCTGCACATACTTTGTCGTGGTATCGTTAGGTACATGCAGATAATACTCAAATATTATTAGGTTCCAATATTGCCTAATGTACCCATTACACGCTATTAAATACAGACCAACAGGTGCCTTGTATTAATGTGCCCACTACCCACACCTAGCACGATGGGAGCGATGCATGTACGCTGCTGTATAGATGCGTGTTACGTGTTGTGCATGTACATGATGTATAGGTAGCTTTTTGGCAATCCCTCGCTAGCACCTGTTGATGCCAAAAGCACTGCTGCTTATTCACAGATTGTTTTATTGCTAAATCCCCTTTATAGGCACATCTATACACACAAATATTCAACAGATGTATACCTACATAGATGGGCACAACAGGCAAAAGAGAGATCTCAATAATTAATTGATATCATGTTGAGTGCAATGCGTTTAGGGGCACATTAGGCCAGATGAGCCACTTAGCCACGGTACTGGCCCGGTAACACTGTGACCCCTGCTTCACAGCAGGCCTTGTCCTGAAATCCTCAATCCATGCCAGAGCCAAGCGTGACATCACCTGGGGGGGAAGGTGATTTGGAAGAGGGGGGGACATCCAGGGGACAGAAATCCCAGTACACCTGCCAATCAAATCATCAGTCTCCAGGCACGGTAACACCAATCACACACCAAACACCCCAACCAATAAAAAAATAACTCCAATCACTGTCCATATATGGTCATTTACACACCAATATTACCAAAGTACCCAAAAATAGCCTTGATGGCTCATTAATATGCTCCGGTCACTTGACAACACTTGTTTGTTGGCTATTAAGAACACTGAATAACCGCTGCTGTTTGTCTTGCTATTTATAGGATATACGATCAATTCTCCTTATCAAATCGTACAGTGTAACCGTATGTTCATTACTTCTTCCACTGGAGAAACACCTGCATTAGCCCAATCTTTGCACCTCCACCCCAGTGTTATCAATCACCCCCCCCCCAGCATAAGGGACATCTTAATTATTATCCCCCACCATTCCATTTGGAATCTGGCACCATCTCCGTTAACGGAGAATGCAAAGAAAAAGAATGTCCTTTGCAAATTGCCAATCAATATATCCTGAATCATCAATAATGGTCTATTTTATCCAAAGACATTTGCCAACTCATCTCTCTCACCCACGCAGAGAAAATAACCATCACCCCACGTCGTGTTTGCCAGGCAATGGGTGCCAGTCACCTGTGATAATGCCCCTGCAATCCATGAATAGTATTTATCATTTATAAGCCACCATCACCCCAAACCTCCCCCTCCATCTGAATATCTCCCAGAAGGAATGTACGCAATCAGCACAGTCTTCCAGGCACAGTGTATACATACATCTACTAATATGTGTATATATACGGTATATATATATATATATATATATATATATATATATATATATATATATATATATATATATATATATATATATACATATATACATGCGCACATGTACCCATCCATTCATGTATATCCATCTATAGATACAGATGTGATTACCCACCCACTGAGTGACATATTATGCCAGGTATTAAGCATTAAGTGAATGTATTCTGCACACACAAGCATTATTTATCAGTTACACTCATATAGGCAGATAATATACATTTATTACATAAACATCTGTTCAAAGTTTACATGATATGCAATGAGACAGACAGACATCCACAGTCACATCATGAGCAGGGCACCCTTATTTTCTGCCCCTCACACACACACACACACCCTATCTGCCCCCTGGGGGGAGATGCTAAGAAGCATTAACCCTTTCACTGTTGGGGGAGGGGTGAGCTGCACCATTCCCAGCACTGGAAAGGGTTAAGCAGGGTATCAATGCTATAAGGCACTGTTTTAGTAGGTTTGGGGGAGGAGGTGGGGACCATGTATAACCCTTCCCCCTGAGTGCCTTATTGCTCCAGCTGCAGGTGAGATGTCAGATGGTGCCTTACTTGCCAATCTCTTCATAAAGCTGATATTCATCTGTAAAACGTGTGCAGGTTACAGCCATGTCTGCATGGGATCTGGGCTCTGCAGTGCTTCTTGGCTTCAGGAAGGAACTGAGCTCTTCTTCTGCCTTGATTTAAGGATGGTTGGTGGGAGGCTGGAGTCTCAGGAGAGATCTGTTCTACTTGCCCCTTCTGGTCCTATTATCTGCTTCTTCCTCTCTGCCCCTCCTGGAGGGTTCTCTGCGTCTTTTCTACCACAAAAAAAAAAAATCCAGAAAAAAAAAAGAATGAAGAATGATAGATACACAGACTGGGAGGGATGGAAAAAAAGAGAGAGAGAGCGAGAGAGACAGGAGGAGTGGGTGAGATTTCAGGAGTAAGGGGGAGAGAGAGAGGAGAGGCAGGCAGGAGCAGCTTTGAATGTGCCTTGCCTGTATTAATTTCAGATCGACCAGAACAAGAGGGAGGGAATGATGGAGGGTGGGAATGAAAGAGAGAGAGAATGAGAGAGGGAGGGCAGAGATAGAGTAGAGATACCTATGAAGAGAATAGGAGAGGGCTGGAGAGAAAGTGCCAGGACTGTTTACTAGGGGTATTTACCCCATACCTTTGGGGGAGTGGACCTCATTACAGACCCCATCATGTAAAGAAGATATAAGCTCTCAGCTACACAAGACATATCCCCTGCAATGTATATTACAGCTAATGGCTGCAAAGCCTAAAGCTAACGGGTAGATCAGAAATACCTAATAATACAATTGTCTAAATATGAATAAATCTACAAATGCACCAGCCGACGTTGTATTTAATATGCTGATTATTGTACCCCGGGAAGTTACAGTAGGCATTAGTGTACTTGGCCCTGTTGTTCTGGAGTCCCTATAAATAGAAACATAGAATTTGACGGCAGAACCAATCGGCCCGTTTAGTCTGCCCATTTATCTTGAAGTAAAGACTCAGAATCAGTCCTTTGTCTCGTTTAAGGATAGCTGTGTGCCTACTCCATGCATATTTATATTTTCTTACTGCGTTAACCTCTACCACTTCTGCTGGGAGGCTGTTCTACTTATCTACCACCCTCTCAGTAAAATAAAAACACTCAGATCACATTGATGTTTCTGGACGGCCCTCTCCTGCCTCCCCGCAGTGATGTTGGGCCTGTTTACATTGAATTTAGCAATACACACACAAGTAGCCAGTGGAAGCGTGACCCAGGGACATTTAACGAGCACAGCAACTTCATGATGATAATATTTAAGGTGGAAGAAGTAACAGGGCTACAGAATTTGATGGTGCTATATAAAACAATAAATAATAATAATAATGTTCATTTTGCAACATGGTGACAATCAAACATTTTCCATCAGACCGTGGGCCGTGAACTAAAGTTGGACCGTGGGCTCTGGCAATGAACAGGTTACCTTTGACCGTTTACCCCAACCCCCCCATGTTACTCCTAATTAGTAAGCAGGGAAAAGAGAAAGGATAGGTCTGGCTAGTTGCATTTGGCCTGAGCCAAGCATGGGGATGTAGCCTATGTCATGTTGCCATGGTAACAGCTACATGAACAATTACAAGGCAATATTCCACCCCCATCTCACACACCGAAGCGGGGGCGGTGGGGGTAGAGTCCCTTAATAGGGAAAGTGTCAGGGGAGAGAAATAAAGATTTTATTCTTAAACTCGCTGTGTCTAAAAATATCCAGCTGCAACGTGGGGCATATCAGGGCTGCTAGGAGATGTACGCAAACCGTGGGATTCTTAGAGCAAGTGTTCTGACCACAGCTAGAGGTATACTGCGCATGAATTGCTCACATAATGAAGGTGTTCCTGTGGCACACGCTTTAAAAACAGGAACTTTTACGTTATATGTCCTTCCTATAGTAGGCAAGACAGTTTAAAATATATTTGGGCCCTCCTGGCATAATGGTTGCCACCAAGCTAGCATTTTACTAGCAGGCCAGTATAAAATAGGTTTATTGCCACTTATAACTCCATAGCAGCAACATCATACCTTCCCAGAACAGAATTTTAGTGATTCTTGCCCCGTGTCTGGATGGCATAATTTACCAGATTACCCCCCAAACAATTGCTATACAAGTGGTTATGGCATAGGTCTTCCATAACCCTTTACTGGGCAACAGGCCGGTTTGAGTACCAGGTGAGTCGGGTCGCTACCTTGGGTGCCTGGGCAAGGAGGGCATGAGCCCAATTTGTGTAAGTCAGTATGTACCAGTCAGGAGTGCCCCAGAAGCCTCCACAATGTGTGGAGAATGTGTGCACAAGAGATCTGTGCCTATATTGGCGTACTAAATGTATAAAAAAAAGAGTCACGTGTTTTCACATGGGGGCAACAAAGAGTTTGTTGTCTAAGGTGCTCTTCAGACCTGCTGATCCAGAATCATGGGAGGTGCAGGATGAAAGACAACTGCCGATTCCCTTTTGTTAGCATCATACAAGCCTTTCCTCTACATCCTTGGGAACTGAGATGGACAAGGTCATTAGGGACAATAAGGTAACCTCATTGTTCAGAGCCACCATACAAATGTACAGCGTCTTCACCTGTCACAATCTCTGTATCGGGTCTCCAATATCTTTTCTCTCCAATCAAACCAACCTGATTCATCCACCTCTTTACCCCTCTGTCTACCATTATTTCTTATCTGGTTGTTCAAGTCCTCTCCCATCTTTCACATGTCCAATATCTCCATCTTCTCATACCACTTTTTATCATCATATCTCAGTCCCACATGCACCCACCACCTATAATTTTACTTGCATGTCGATTAATCATTGAGCGCAAGGATTGCAAGGAAGTTGAAATTCCAAGAAAGCCGCAGTAAGTCACTTGGTAGGCATCTTGGAGCTTCCTCGTGTTAAATCCCAATTGATCTGAATGGTGATTAATTTAGGATCTCAACTCAGAGGATAAGTGAAACGATGATGGGCCCCCAAGAGAAATACTTGGGACCTTCCCTAGGTTGATACATAATAACCTTACTGTATACAAAATGTTTACTAACAAAGTTGCGGAATTCTAACACTGTTACCATAGTAACTAGTATCTTAATTTTCAGTGCACGAAGTCAGATGGAGTGCACATTGTACATTTATATGCATCATCTTATGAGAAATCCCAGAGAGGGCAGTATGGAGTGATACCAAACTAGAACACCGCAAGCAAAGGCCAAGGGTGGACAATTAATTAATGCATTTTTCTGATTTGTTAATTAGAGAGCACATACTATTTATTTCACTCTGGCCTTGTCATGTATCAATAAAACACAAAAACAAAGCTCCAAGAATACATTTTTAGGTTGGAATAGGAGAAAGTGTCACATAGTCCCCTGTAGGCCATGAGATACGGGGGGGGCCAGAAGGTCTTAAGAGGGCCCCCAAGACAATGTCTCGTCCATGGAAGCTGGAACTTCTCGTACTTATTTATTATCAAAACACGCACAAGGTTAACAAAGGTTATTTTTCAGCAAAATTGGTACCTTGAACTCTTTTGCCTAATAATATAACTGCAAATAGGTAAGAACCGTTTCTTTTGAATGTATTGTTCCGACATGCAACCAGTTAGATCCTAGACGATAGGAAGACCCCTCACATTCTTTATTATGCATCTGGCTTACGAAGAGCTACTTACTGGCCCTCAACCTGCCAGAACTATGACTCTTATGATCCTCAGTCATTATGAAATATTCAGTCAACGATGTTTGTGACTGTCCCTGTGCATGATAGTACACAGTCACTGTATAGTTAAATCCACTGATGGAAAACGTGACTACATATTTCTGAATGAAGATGCAGAGCCCATTTTTAATGACAATTGGACCATTGATCAAAACCAATTAGCTCTCTGAGCCATAAAGGACATAGTAATCTGTCACATAAAAGCATACCAGGAAAATGTAGCATAGAAATGTGCTGTAATAACAAGTAAACATATTATACAAAGATGTGGAAAATAAATGCAAAAAATTTACCAAAAATATATTATATATATATATATATAGAGAGAGAGAGAGAGAGAGAGAGAGAGAGAGATATTAAAATTAAGGCTTGGTCCCTGTCTGCATTTTACCTACCATATTTTAATAAATTATAAAATTATTTTCATCCAATCTGCATTTTACAGGATAAATATGTGAATTGGGGGGGATGGGTGGTGTTAAGAGACATTCACATACAAGACGCTCCATTGGTGCTATAAGATAAGGAAGCATCAGTTTATTTATTTATTTATTATGTGATGTCATTAATTTGTTATAAAAGTGACTACATTTCAGTGACCGCACAAATTTATAATATGCCACAGCAGAAAATCAATAATATTAATGGGGAAAAGTCACAACCACCTAGCTTACTGATTCTGATAAACCATATTTTCACCATATAAGTGCATTCTCTGATGTTTCTATACACAGTATTGTGTTTTTTAGGGCTTTAGAACATTGAAGGGAAAAGGAACACCAGGAAAGGGCAGAGAGACAGAAGGATTTGGATTCCAAAAAGGGACTGTCCCTCCTAAAAAAAAGCACATGGGAGATATGGGCCTCCACACACACAGTAGAATGGAAGCCTACCTTTCCCTTCCATGCACAATCTCTGTCTGCTAAAACTAGTTCTTACTACCCCAGCACGCACCTGAAAACAAAATATCTCCGTGTACTTTACGGACCCCTGCACTTCTTAATTACTGCACCCTCACAGATCTGGCAGATAAAGGGGAAACAAACGGACACTTGTCCCTCTAATACCTCAATTGGAAATATGCCAGAATTATAGACTATAAGTGTTAAAATTGGTGTAAAACATAGAAATATAAGTTAAATATATCATACTTTTTAAGTTATATAGAAAACATCAGTAAAATAATTGTGCAGCATCGATGTCCCGGGCGAAAAGAACTGCGCATCCCTGCGCTAAACCCCGATTATAGGCCGCACCCCCACTTTAAAGGCTTAAAGTGGGGGGGGTGCGGCCTATATTCAGGCTAATATGGTATATATATATATATATATATCTATATAAATAGGTCTTTTTTTAAGAAAAGGTTGATATACAGTACTGTGGGAAAGTTTAAGGCGAGTATGAAAAAATGCTGTAATGTAAGAATGCTTTCAAAAATAGACATGTTAGTTATTTTATCAAATTCAATATAAAAAAAATTTCAAAATGAGTGAGGAAGAGAAATCTAGTTTAAGTAAATATTTGCTGCGACCACCCTTTGCCTTCAAAACAACAACAATTCGTCTAGGTACACTTCAATTTCATATGTAGGTAGACACCGTGGTCTGCCAAGGAAACTTAGTGTAGCAGATGAAAGACCCGTCATACTTACTAAGCAATCGGAAGATGTCCAGCAGTGCCATTAGCTCAGCATTAGCAGGACCCTGATACATTCATCTACTGTCCAGAGAAGCCTGGTCACAAGTGCAGCCAAACAGCCAGACCTCTGACGTAGAAACAAGGCCAAGCGACTCACTATGTGCTCTGGACTGAGTCACAATTTAAAATATGTCTCTGTAGCAGAAGCCAGTTTGTTTGCTGAAGGGCTGGAGAGCGCAGTAAGATTGAGTGTTTGCAGGCAACAGTGAA
Source organism: Spea bombifrons (assembly GCF_027358695.1). Lineage (NCBI taxonomy): Eukaryota > Metazoa > Chordata > Amphibia > Anura > Pelobatidae > Spea > Spea bombifrons. The sequence goes on from NC_071090.1 coordinate 99,065,676, forward strand.
GTGGTTGAGGTTCCTTGCAAGTTTGGGGCTGCATTTCTGCAAATGGAGTTGGGGATTTGGTTAGAATTTATGGTCTCCTCAATCATGAGAGGTACCAGCAGATACTTATTCATCATGCAATACCTTCAGGGTATTCAATAGGTGGGGAGTGGGGCGTGCCAGGACCCCGCTCCCATGACCTAGAGGTTTCGGGTGTTGACCCGAGAGTTCTCCGGGCCAAACCAGGAGAGTTCCCAGGTATGCATGAAGGTCATTGGTCCTCTTATTCATGGGAGATTAGTGAGTTAGCAAGGAATCTGGGTCTATTCAATGCTGAATGACATCATAAGGATGTGACATGATATCTCCTGTATCAGAATAGATCATGTCAGCCCTACCTGTGATATTACTGGGGATTTGAACTATGTTTTGTAAACCAAAATTATCATCACAGTCAGGCCGGTCCTGGTCGCTGCCTCACGTTGCTCCATATGCACCTGATCTGCTGCTTCCAAACGGGGAACTGCAGTGTGCGGATATATCTGACCACGCGCTACGTAAAAACATAAAGTGCCGTCATATCCAGCCGGCAGCCGCACTTACATAATTTGGCAGCCGTCAGTCTTAAAGTGCCAGGGCTGCCTCATCATCCAAACCCTGGCCCGGATCTCCGTTTAGACAAACCAACTGCAAAAAGTTGAATCGACAGAGACCCAATTGAAGTGATTTATTGTACTTCCCAAGCAATGTTCTCACATAAGTTGACAAGCCCTGATGACGTATGGATCCTCTGTGCACGATGTTAATGCCGAAGTGCTCCCAGGTCCAGTGTGCACGCGATCACCAACAGTGCGATGCTTCACATAATGCGCAGATCACAATTCTGCTCTAGATAACGTAACTGAGTCACTTTTAAACTACGTCTGCCTTTCTCTTTTCACCTGAAAGGGGATTACATGTTATTTTTACAATCTTGACTGAACCAGTCACAACGTATAGAGGAATCTCTGACTTATTAATACAACCAACCTACAGAAGCATCACAGCACTTAGAGATTACCAATAACGCCATCCTAGCTGACAGATAAATGGATCGCAATTAGGGACACAAGCATAATAAATTCTAAAGCTGCATTTTTATTATCTGCATCCATCCTAGATCATGTCGCACTTTAATACATAATCACCAAGAGGATATAGATAGGAGAGGGATGACATAAAATACGGGCACAACTGAAGAAAGGAACAAAATACAGGAGCAGAGCACTCTGATATATATACAGAGTATATATACACTCAGTATTTACGTATATATACTTATACACAGATGCGTGTATATAATATAGTACCACAGATAAGGAATACATATACAATATAATATTCATTTAAACAATGAAATGGGTACACTAAGCCGGCGTAAATAGCGCAAAAAGGTCCGTTGGGGAGATCAAAAGCTCCCTTGTAGCCAGCCCATTGTTCGGCGGGACACTGGAGGCTTGATCATGCGAGTGGGCGATCTGCCCCCTGTTTTGTACCAGGAGGTCTGCCATCCCCTGAAATCGCCCCCCCCCGACCCCCTGGACCTGCTAGTCCCCTGGATCTGCCGCCCTAGGCTTAGTCCAGGATACATCAAGTAGACGGAGAGCATCAGTAGCCTTTGATGAATAGCCTCTGGTGTTTGTTGGTTTCAATCGTATCTATGAAATTACACAGGACAGGAGTGATTGTTACACGGCTTAAATTCCAAATAGTCAAAGAAATAGATTGCTATTAAAAGTCATAAATGTCATAAATGAGTTTCTTGGATCATTTTGGTTTATAGTTCAATTTCCCAGCTTCCGCATTCAATGGTTTCCTTTTACATGCATTGTATGGTTGCCTCACCTGTTGAGCTGTTGTTGGTAAATATTATCTGACTCTTTTCAGACATTCTTTCGGAAGGAGATTGTTATCTCCCAGTTTGATGGCCCTCCAGTAGTGCCGTCTCCTTTCTTTCATATAATCCATTCTAGCCACAAATATGATTATTATTGGTTTATTTAGCACCGTCATACGTTACAGCGTCATGCAATGGCTGGGGAGTACATAACAAGTGCATAATTAATAATAATTTGGATTTACACAAACAAAAGGTGAGAAGGGCCGTGCATAAACAAGATCAAAATTAGGTAAGCGTTATTATCCAACCTTTTTTTTTTAAATGTTCCAGACAATCTCACCCAAAGAGGAATGCATATACAGGTTGTTTGTGAGCATTTTAATATGCATTCTTGAAATTAATGGATGCGCTTACTGTACATTCGTACGGCAACGTTCACCGAGCAGGACCTGCTGCCCTAGACCAAGTCAGCCTAGACCAGAATGCCCCACAGCACTTAGGGTTCTTACAATTTTGTGTATAAAATGCTGACCGACACAGTCAGCAGGTAAAATAAGTTTATATACAGCTAGAATCCAAGAGAGAGCGTAATGAAGAATCTGTTGTTATCTGTGATGGCAATTTACTTAAATACAAAGTCTGCTGAATAATCTGATTAGAATATAATGTAGCAGCCGTAGATTTATAGGCACTGAGTGCCATTGGGCGTAAGAATGATTGTCAGCCTGTGCCGTGGAAAAGAAGGCTTGGCTAGACCGTGGGATCCTGTCTTTTGTTGCGTTGTAACTCTCACCACCATAGCCTGCAAGAAGGTGCCACAGGCTGTCTTCCAGGAGCTCGTGGACTACAGGATGACCAAGCCTGGAGCAGAATAACCCAGCTGTGCCATAAACTGCTGATACATCAGAATTGACATGAATAAAGACCTGGGAGGCATTGCCACCTGTCCGCCCTACTTGAAGGGACACCTTGCAGAGCTTCAGAGCATCGCAAGGTGAACATGTGGGAGCTAAAATGGAGGTCTGAGCTGCAACAGGCCTCCATTGGTGGTACAGCCAGGGGCCAAAAAAACAAGACAGTGGGACAGGTACCCGGGAAAGTGTCTGAAAAAATGGGCTATCCTGTAAAAACTGGGATTTATGTATGTATTATAGATGAAAGCGCTGCTCGAATACAGATTATATAATCAAGGGAGGAGATTTCAGCTTTTTATATATTAGTCTGTGAACGATTCTGCACAAATTCAGTTAAGTATATTCTTAATGGGGGACTGCCACTGTTACAGCTTTTAGCATAACTAGATTAATTTATTAAAACGTTCTATTTATTTATAGAGCGCCAGCAGATTCCAATATACAATCTGACAATAACAGATGTTAACACATACTGGTACAAAAAAGAGGGCCCTGTTCTAGCAAGCTTACAATCTTTGAGGAGGAATGACAGAGAAGGAGAGGGACTGCTTGGGTGAGGATGATTTGCTTGTAGAGATGTAGCCAGTGGCATGGAGAGCTCAAGGGTAGGAGGAATGAATGTTTTATACAGAATGCAGGTTGAAGGTACCGGGGGGGTGAATTCCACAGAACAGGTAGAACTCTAGTAAAGTCCTAGAGACAATGGGAGAAGAGAGATGTAAGTCATTGAAAGAGCCATGCGGTCAGTTAGGAGCATAATTGCAGATAAGAGTATAGTTACAAGGGGGCAGTTAGATTAAGGAATATGTAGCTAATGGTCGGGTGGTTAAATTTTATTATAGAAGGTATGATGAGCCAATGGAAAGGGTGGGCATAGTGAAAACGTAGATAAGGAGTGATGGTATAAGAACATTGGCCTGGCGTTTAGGATGGATTGGAGTGGCGAAAAGCAGGAGGGGTGGCCGATTACAAAGAAGTAGCAATAAACTAGATAAGATATGACAAGGGAATGGATTAGTAATTCTGTAGTCTCGAGTGAGACAAAAGGACGAACTCGAGAGATATTTCACAGGTGACATAACTATTATATGTCAGACTGACCTGCAACGTGTAAAACTCGTGTACACAAGGATCAGTCACAGACCAATTTAGTTATCAGAGTTAGTTGTTGATCAAGTCGATATTTCAAGGGTCTTGGGCGACTCATTAGATGTTTACGTATTTAAAACATAGTCATCAGGGTATAAAGATTATTGCAAATGTTCTTCATTTATAGCCCATTCTGCATTAACACAAGCTTATCCCATGGCGTGATTGTTTTCATGTACCAAAGAAAAACCCTTGGCTTTCTATACTTTTTATTTAATCCCACTGGTATCATTATACATAACATTCAGCAAAAGAGGCAAGAAGCAGACTAAGGGTCTGATGCTTAATAATGTATACACCTCCCCCACTGGGTGTACCACGCATGTGAAGCTATGTGCACCGTAGGGTGAGAAGCAGGCAGTGTGCGTTGCACATGGGACTGTTTTATTCCGGCACAGATAATGGTGTCTCGATTCCTCTCCTGTCTCTTTTTCTTTCGTTGTGTCTTGCTTCTATTACTATGTTTGTCTGTCCGTCTCCCTCTTGGAGCGCGGCACAGCGAGCAGGCATGTGAAGCTATTATTGGGTGTTTCCATGGACACCGCTATGAAGCAGGTGGGGAGCTCTATTATTATTCAGGGCAGGGAGAAAAATGAACAGAAGCAACAGAAACCACAAGGAACAAGTGTAAGCTCTTCAGACAAGGATTTGAATATCTGAATGCCCAGTTTCCACAAAAATAATAAAAACCTTTTAACCAAAGATCAGAAGCTAGGTTATGATGGAAGATACAATGTATTTATTATTTAATGATTTTTAACTGGTGTCTGGAAATAAAATGTGTCTCAACATAATGAAGTATTAAAAACATTCTAATTTGGATACTTAATAACAAAATGCAGAAAGATGCATAAAAGATGTGTAAGTAAGAAGTCTAAGCACATTCACACAGCCAGAACCACACGTGAACCAAGACACACGGATTCACATACAGAGCCAGATAATCAAACACATACACACGCAAAGCCAAACGTCCGTTCACAAAGGGGTGTATTCACTAAACTAAGAGTCTGCAGGTGAGTTGGAACGTTTAATCTTACTGACTCTCTACGTATCATGGAAGAACTCATTTAGCTTCTCCTTAAGGAAAGGCTAAGCGGACCCTGCATAATGCATATTTTTATAATTGGTGAGATGACTTGAGAAATCTTCACATGTAAAGTATGGATTATACAGGTCCAGCTCAGGATTTCTTTCACAAAGGCTCACTGGGGTCAGCCCTTGGGGACTTCAAATGTTCAACTCTCCTGCAAACCACTGTTTTATATAAATATACAGTATATTCACAGAGAAACATGCCCACAACTGTATATATAACGTTAAAAAAGCCCTAAAGCATTGATGCACACAGAGCCAAATACATGAACATGTCTAATAATAATAATGTATACATAAAATATAATAATGTTACGGCTCATATTTACACACTGAATTTTATTGACTCATCCCAATTGCTTGTCCCAAACAAGAAGGGCTGAGCTGGTTGTATCTACTACTAAGTAAACTACTAAGGAGAAGGATTTGGGAATAATTATAGACAAAAGACTTAGCAACAGTGCACAATGCCAGTCAGCTGCGGTAAAGGCCAGTAAGATATTGCCATATATAAAATGGGGTATTAATTCACAGGAGGATATGGCCTCTTTACAAGTCCATTGCATCTTGAAAATTATGAGTTTGGAATATCTTAGTTCTGAAGAGAGACTAAAAAAAAGTTGCATTTATATATGCTAAACAGTGTCTTTTGAGACTGAGAAGGAATGGATTCTTTAAAGTATAGACATGGAATTCACTGCCAGGAGAGGTGGTTCAGATATAATGGATGCTTTCAAAAAGGGTCTGGATATTGCTTTTTATTTTGAAAAGCAACATCAATGCAGGTTTCAAATGCTTGATTGAGCACCATGATTTAGTATTGACCCTTTGGTGCTGTTTTAAAAGTGAACCTACTCAAAAAGGTCCGTCCATCAGGACTTCTAAGCTGGGGCATCATTGGCAAGCCATCCATGCAACCGTGAAAGCTGAGTCTGTGTTATCAGGATTCCATGGGAGGGGAAGCATGAGAAACAGATAAATAACTTGTAATAGTACCTTGTTCTCATCTATGTGACATGTTTATACAAGTGGTAACGTGTGTAGACTTAGGAATATAATATATCTATCATATATGATACAGTCTGTGTCCCTGTAGCTGTGTATGCATGCTGTATACTGCGAAGGCAAGAGAACATTATTTTTAGTGTAATACACATAAACACAATCACAAGTGGTGAACAGTGGCCCGTTGCCATGGCAACCACAAGACGGCAGATCGTACACCTCCCTCAAAACACAAACGTCGTGCACCCCCCACCAGACTACTGTGCATTGCTAGCACCAAACCTGTAAACTTCTATCCATCGTATGATTGCCACATACATTATATACAGTTAACGATGAGCAGACCGCAGTGTACAGTGCAGAGTATCTGTATAAACAAATAAGAAGCTTGCCACAGTGTACAGTACAGAGAGTTAGAATTGTTAACGAGCATGCTGCATTGCAGAGCTACGAGTATTCATCTAAACTAGTAACAGGCACAACATTCATCACGGAATCTTTATATGAAACAGCACAGAGTATCTGTAGAAACAAGAATTTTACAGTGCTCTAAAAGCGCATTATACAGTATCTGTATATAAAATGTTCTGTTGGAGGTTGGACTTTTCTATGGCAAACACTGGCCATCATCAAAAATTACATGGTGTCACTTAATAGGATACCTACATTTCACCTATATATGGTGCTACAAAACTATAGATATGGATGAAAATATATATATATATATATATATATATATATATATATATATAAGCTTAAAGCGAGCCGACTACTCTTTAACACTTGTAAGGTCCCACTGGAGAAGTCCCACGTGAGAAGGAAGCTCCGGTGCCACTTTAGCGTGTGCTCTACCAGCTCAGCGTGTGCTCTCGAATTCATGAAAAATGTACACAATAAAATACATGTGTCACTGGAACAATGTTTCACAAATTTCACCACCAAATTTGGAACAATTTATTTATTTAATAATGATATACTGCTTTCAAGTCATTCAAAAATTAAATGAGTAAATCTTCATTCATACTGTTTCTTAAAATTTTCCAGCAGAAATGATCTAGATTCATTTGGAAGAGATGTCAACTTACACCTCACATTTTCCTTAAAATTTCAGTTTTTGTCTCGAGCCAAGATTGCTCAATGAACTGGTTGTGAGCTCCTGTCCTTGGGTCTACAATGTTTTCCTGGTGATTGATGGTGAATTGACAGAGACCTCTTACAATTAAGTCGCTGTATGATGACCGTTTATCAGTGTTTATTACGGAGGTTATTACACACTCCCCTTCAATAATGGGAACCAGCGACACTCTAGGTAGAACACTCTAGGTAGAAGTAGCAGCAGTTTGATCCCTGTTTGAAACCAAACACCCATGGTCTATTAATTCTACGTTACTGCACCTTTTTCTTCTGACGAAGGAGGATTATCACCTTTTAAAGTCATCCCATGATTGTATTTCCATCGGCCGGCAAACCTGGCTTCATCTATTTACATGGCAAGTTCTTCATTTTCTACCAACTGACCCCTTGCTTCAACAGAAACTATAGCCGTACAAACTTCCCTGCTCGTGTTAAACCAGTATGTCATGTTAGCAGAATTATATAGTGATGGGAACTATGCTATACTACTATCAATGTCTGGCTCCATATATAGTGATGGAAGTTATGCTGTACCACTGTCAATGTATGGCTCAGTATATAGTGATGGGAGTTATGCTGTAACGCCTTCTGTTACACCTTATGCTATACTACTGTCTGTGTCTGGCTCAGTAAACTGTGATAAGAGTTATGCTGTCCCACTATATGTGTCTGGCTAAGAATATAGTAATGGGATTTATGTTGTACGCTGTCAATATCTTGCTCAGCATATAGTTATGAGTATAATGATGTACACAGTCTGTGGCTGTCTCAGTATAAAGCGACGGGAGCTTCTCCTTCCTCCCTGTAGTTCAGGTATAGATCAAATAAACAACACATGTAAACAGCATTTGCATGTATAGATCAACTGAATAAGACAAACCCTATATTTGCAGATATACATAACTAATGTATGGAAACATAGCATTGCAGGTAAAGATCAACAGAACAACACACAAACCCAGCTTTGCAGGTATAGATCTGGAAATCACATGTTAACTCAGCACTGAAGGTATAGATCAAATAAACAACACATGGAAACAGCACTGCAGGTATAGATCAACTGAATAAGACATACAGTACAAACACTGTATTTGCAGGTGTACATAAATAATGTGTGGAAATATAGCATAGCAGATAGGACGGCCGCCTCATAACAAATCCTGCTGCCATGGCGTCCGCACAGCTCGCACACCCCAAATGACAGCCCTGCCATCTATCTTTGCAGAATAAAAATGAGTGGTCACTTTGGAACTGCTTATTATCTTCTGAGTAAATGTTATTTATTTAAACTTATTTTTCATATTTCTAGTTTATTTCTAGTTTAGAAATGTGTGCAATAAATATTCTTGCAAACACTAAAATTTTTGAATGTGTTTTACATTTTAAAGTGGGAGGGGGGCCACATATATGATCTGCTCCGGGTGCTAAATACGCCCCTGAAGACCACACTGCATGACGGCTGCATGATGTGTGACACGCAGGGATATGTTACGTAATAATGTAGATAATTATGCTTTTCACTTGTCTAGGACCGGTTACGTTGGATTGAGGGACTTTAGTATGTCTTGTTTTAGAATTCGCTGGTGGGAAGTGAGAGTAGGTGGTTAAGAAATTATTTTTGCGTGTTTTAAAGTAGTACCATCACTTTGAAAAAATATTAGGCATCAGGCTTCTCTAATGGTTCCATCTGTGTGAGGCCTAGGAAAAGTATATACAGAACACAGCGATAGATGAGGAACTTCCAGAGTGGGATAGATCTCAACTGCCCCATGAAGCGGCGATCATCCCCCCTCACTGACACTGCACTTTGGGAAAAGATATCACTTCTCGGCACAGAGCATCGGTGACGGACAATGATTGCCACACTTTGCGGGACCTGATCAGATCCGCCACTCATTGAATGAGCAACAGGCCACATGGAACATACAGGAGGGAAGTGGTGGATGCAGTTGTAGGTATATTTATATGTGTATGTTTATATATTTGTGTATATATATACACTTACATATCCACACATATGTACATATATATATATATATATATATATATATATATACACATATATAGGTATGTATGTGTATATATAGATGTATATATATGTGTGTGTGGGCTGGTATGAGGATGAACAATGTAAAAGGCAGACTAGATGGAAGAAGAAAGGGAAGTATGTCAAAAGTTAAGTGCAAAAGAAGTTGCTAAAAAGGGAGGAACAATTATATCATAAGGAAAAAGACCACAAGGCAGGAAGCAGAGAAAAAAAAGGGAAATTAGAGCTTGCTTTAGGCAGGGAATCCTGAGAAGGGGCCCTTCATGTAAAATTACTCCAGGGCAAAAACCTCCTTGATCTGGCTTTGGAAACGTCTTCTCCACAGAGCCTGTGAGTTTGATTCCCTGGAATATGCAGCATATAGAGGGCGCTAGAAATGCAACCCTTCCCCAAAACATCAGCTCTTACCACAAAGTCACCAAGAAGCAGTTACCTCTGCAAAACACAGACAGAGGGACTCACGAGGTCCACTGACATTTGTGGGTGGTAGGAGCTCTGGTGACTGCTGCTCTGGGTCAGGATAAGTGACCGAGGATTAAAGATCCATTTCACATAAAGCAAAGATCACTGAATCTATACGAAAGCGAGATCAGAAATTACGCCCCTCCATCCCACGTAACACGTCTTCATTAACATACACACACATTACTACACTGCACATATGTTGCACTGCAGCATTTACTTTTCTTCCGATCTATCGTTATTAACAGGATTGTCAGCCCAGCTTGCGCCGGGCATCAAAAAATTGGTTGAAACTCATGGTTGTTCCTCTCCACGGAAATCTTTAGTAAAAGGCGAAAGATTTATTCGATCTGAAGAGAAACCAGCGTATACCAAATAGTGCAGCCGGGGAGGAACCCGACTACACACAATATTCATTTATATTAAGGCGGGCTAAATAACTGCAGCGGCATCGGCAGCTTAGTTAATATATAAAAATCAAAACTGCAAACTCAATATAAATTAACAGAAATCTGTACGTATTTAACGGGTTTTACATAAAATAGAATTCAATACGCGCCTACCGTAACGCGGTGCACTGTGGGTATTTAAATGAGGCAGACAACTGGATGTCTAAAAAGGCGTCAAAACACTAGGTGGCGCTGTTGCTCATTGACCATTGCAGTCCTCATAGAAGCCCGTGGTGGGGATTTTATTATCTCTGTAAATGCGTTAACTATTCATGCGCTGGCCAAGTGAGCGAGGCATTACAAACAAAGTGATGCTTAACTCTTTGATGCCAAAACCAAATGCATAATTATTACTAGTCTTCATTATTCTGAACTTTGACAAAAGTGTAAAAGTGACCGTGTGGGAACTTTGTATTCCCGGACAAACCTTATACTAGTTTAAAAAAATGTGACTAGAAACCACCTTTCAGTAGAATAATGTTTTTGGACTGTTGCTTTACTGCTATTGAATTATGAAGGGGCATTTCCTGCTTTTTATTGTCTGGATGCGGGACCCGATAGCAAACTCAACCTGAAAATGTCAATTTACATTCAATTAACTTGTAATGAATAACCCAAATACCATTAAACATCAGAAGATTAATTGCCTTAATTCAGAGATATGATGCAAGTGTAAAACTATTTCTCTTAGTTCCCTGGGTATGTAAGAATAACGGTTAGTGTCCCCTGCTCAATAATCAATGACCCATGTTCCAAATCAGAAGCCAGGCAAGGATGGAATTCCATGACTTTTAATTAACCAAAAGTGTAAATTTTCTATAAGAAAAATTTCTCCTAAATGCACAAATCGTGCTTTGATCAGCTGACCAGGCATTCTTTCCTCGGAAGTGCTCACAATCTATCGTTCTGTGTTCCAGGTCAGGATATCTTCCTTTGCGGGTTTGTAGGGGCGCTGAACGGAGCTGTGGTCTGCGCCTCTGAAATCCTGGGCAGAAATATTTATTTAGATCTGCTCAGTTTGAGAAAGAAGATTATACACAACCAAGACAGAAAATCGGAGTGATTAGAGATCTGATCACAAAGACGAGTGGCGTGATATGGAGAACGGGATTTGGATGTGGCATAAGGATAGTAATTTGCCAATAAAATCCCCCTTACTCATATTCTTCATCAGCTATTCACATTATTTGCCATACCTTTGAACGGTTACTGTTTAAAGAGACCAAGCCCTGTATCCCATTCCAGATGTAACACATTATTCCATTACCTTACATGTTTATACATCTTTGGCATTCTTATGCAAAAGCTCAAATTATATCACCATACCAAATAGAATACTGTCATAAAGTGCCTTGGAAATCCACATGTGATAAATTGCATATTCTTAATACTGAAATTCTTTAAACCCGGTGCTATTCTCTTAGCATGTGAGTTTTTCTTAAACAATAAGAGTAGATCAAATTATGACCGTGGGTCGGTTATATAGAGGGAGACTTTGTTAAAAGTTCTCAAAGGAGTATTTTTGTAGTGATTCATGTGACATTTACTAGAATGTGAAAGCCTTGTTACTCGATACGTCTGATATTCTGTACATACGCTACAGACTAACACAGTAGGTTTCACTCTCATTAAATATTTTGTCCATCCTTTCACAGTACGGTATGTTTTCTGTTCGCTGCCTAAATGCCATTTTAGTACAAATTATTTAATTAAGAACTATTTTAAACATTTGTACAGCTCTTTCTGAATAAATGACGGTGTCTACATGCTGTGTGTCATTCGCTTACTACAGTCCTTAGTTCATGTAACTGTTGCCAGGGGTTTACAGAAATATGGCATTTCGTATCGGTTATGGCTCCCGGTAGATATACCCAAAGAATCTCACCCGGATCCCTGGAGAAAAAAAGAATTGCATGGCTGCATAATGAGAGTAGGGATTTGTCATGAAAGAAAACACAATTACTTTAATACACATGGAAATCACTATTTCCATATTTTGTTTTATTTACTTTTTTATATGTGAAAATTTGTAAGAAATACCAATAACAAAAGTTGTGGCGGGTAATGGTGATGGAAAACCCTTTATAAGTACAGCATTGTACCGTACAGTACCATTGTACTTCGTAGTCCTTCCCTGCAAGGAGAATGTTTAAGTTCTCTCACTGTATTAGCCCTTGCCACCTCTGCTGGGATGCTGTTCCACTTGTCTACCTCCTTGCATGATTCCAGACGATGATGTAGTCGTTAAGCATGTCCTATCAGGTGGTTCCTAGAAAAAAACATGTTCTGGGAATAGTCCATATAGAATACAGCGATGGACGAGGAACGTCTGGCAGCATACAGAGGGCGCCAGATATGCAATCCTTCCCCAAAACATCAGCTCTTACCACAAAGTCACCATGAAGCAGTTACCTCTGCAAAACACAGACAGAGGGACTCATGAGGTCCACTGACATTTGTGGGTGGTAGGAGCTCTGGTGATTGCTGCTCTGGGTTAAGATCAACAGCTCTGCGTTTTAAAAATCAATTTACCATAAAGCAGCGACCACTGAATCTATATGGTAGCAAGATCAGAAACTACACCCCCTCCATCACACATAACAAGCCTTCACTACCATACACAAACACGGCTATTCCGTACACAGACTTCAATACATTGCTTTGTTCGTTCAATCTATTTTTATAGACAGGACTGTCAGCCCAGCTTGCGCCAGGCATCAAAAAATTGGTCAAAACTCATGGTCGTTCCTCTCCACGGAAATCTTTAGTAAAAGGCGAAAGATTTATTCGATCTGAAGAGAAACCAGAGTATACCGAACAACACAGCCGGGGAGGAACCCGACTACACACAATAATCATTTATATTAAGGCGGGCTAAATAACTGAAGCGGCATCGGTACTTTAGTTAACATAAAAACATCAAAACTGCAAACTCAATACATAGTAACAGAAATCTGTACGTATTTAACGGGTTTTACATAAAATAGAATTGAACATGAGCATAATGTGACGCGGTGCACTGTGGGTATTTAAATAAGGCAGACAAGTAGAAGGCGTCAAAACACTAGGTGGCGCTACTGCTCATTGAGCATCGCAGTCCTCATAGAAGCCCGTGGTGGGGATTTTATCTCTGTAAAGAGCTCTGCAGCCCGCCTATAATGCATTAACTATTCATGCTCTGGCCAATTGAGCGAGGGATTACAAACACAGGGATGCTTAACCTTTTGTGTGCCAAAACCAAATGCATAATTACCCCTAAATCATCAATCACCAAAACACAAAGGCTCAATATTGACCTATTTAACCCCTATAAAAGGCAGTTGGGGTGGGACGTATGCATGGCCGGTAGGGGGTTGTAAGTAAAGTGTAAAGGAAACAAAGCCAGTTTACGGAAACCCCTTATCTCGGGGCTTGGTTATGGTCAAATTTCATTTCCTGATTAGTGATAAACTAAGTATGGAAACCCAGAGGAGCCAAGGTAAGTGAATGTGGGTGAGAGGGGTAAAAGGTGCGCTGGTCTCATTGACTACACATACACATACACATACACATACACATACACATACACATACACATACACATACACATACACATACACATACACATACACATACACATACACATACACATACACATACACATACACATACACACACACACACACACACACACACACACACACACACACACACACACATACATAAACAGTTTATACGCTTTATCTATGCTGTTGGTGATTGTGTTCTGCATTGTACTGTGTCGCATACTGTATGATATAGAATAAACCCACATGATAACAACTGTAACAATCAGATATGAACTATAGCAGGTTATTGTGATGGAGATAATAGACTGTTGTGCCCAGGCGTTGCATCCAATCACATGATATGAATATAAAAAAGTAATACAAGCTAAATAAGTTTCTAAATAAAGATCTAGATTTCAATTTAAGTGAGTCTCTTCACTGGCTGTGCATCATGGGAGATGTAGTCGAGATGTAGTGTCCCCCGCCCATTTTTTTCCCAGGACACATCTAACATTTACATCTACAAAGTGCATCCCTGCATTATGGGGAATGTATAATCGTGATTAGGGGATTGACGTCTTTCATTCAGTTCTTACATAGAGTAGCGCAGCACTATAGGTGGTGGCAGGCCCAGACTAGCACAGCGGGAAAATGCATTATTTCTTATACAGACCAAAAATCCTGTAGATTGCAAGCTTGCGAACAAGGCCTGCTGAAACTGTTGGCACTATATAAATTAAAGATAAAATATAGTAATAGTAATAACAATGCTAATAGATCAGTGCTGTAAGTGGGAAGGTGCATGGTGGGAAATTATGTTCTAAATGGTCAAGGAACATTTTTAAATGACCTGCCTTATAAGCTTTGAACACCAAAAATGCATTAACACCACCAACCAAACAAAACAAAGATACAAACTAGCATGGTTTGGCTTAGCTAGAAGAATGGGAACAAATGAAAGGGGTTAAAATGAGCCATTTTCTCTGGTATCGAGCATGATGTATAAGTCCAGCATTGGTATAGCATTAACACAGAATGGGGGGATAATTTCCACAGGACTTCATTAATTAAACAAAAAAAAACACTATAAAAGGGATAAAAATTGTATGCTTTAAAGTCGATGGTGTTTTAATTAAAAAAAAAGAACAAAAAAAAACACACACAAACACAAATTTAATACATAAAAAAAACAATAGTAATAAAATACTTTAAATTGTCAATAGTACACTTATCTTTATTCCTGTATTATTGGGAACACAATCTGTAAACCATTTAAACCCAAGATAAAGGTTGATCCAGTGGGTTTCCCACCTGCTCGGGAAGCGACAGCGCAATTTTATTAGAAAAGTAGAGCAGTCCGAGGTCTGTCAGCTGTTATTGAACTACAAGAACTGGAGGGTTCCCAGCTACTTATAAATGATATGTATGTATGTATATATAAGTCATAAGGAGCACAAACATAACATGGAGAGTAAAAGAGGTAAACAGAAAAAACAACCAAACAGATTTCCTGGGGGGAAAAACCCTCAATGAATTAGCACATATTGATACTGGAAAAGCCCAATATCTGAAAGAGTTTGCAAGCTACCACATCACCCTCCCTGTCCTAATCGGATCTATTTTGGGCAACTCAAAGACTGTGGGGGCTGTTTTTCCTGTGCAAATTTCTGATATCATAAAGTGATTCCTTCCAAATCACAAGCTGGAATCTCTTCCAATGGATTTTTAAACAGGTTAAAATAAACTGGTGTTTTTGTAACAAAACAAACGTGAACCCTGTAAACTTTGTCCAAAAGAAGGACCCATGAGCTCCAGTACTTGATCCCATTTAGGTGCAACGTCTTAGAACTGCACCGCTCCTGGGGATATATTGAACATGGAGGGGTCAAACGTTTGCCCTCTGAATGGCGACCCTTCTGCATCCCATCCCTTCTTCAGCATGTCATGGACTTTCTGTTAAGAAAACAAACAAGACATTCAAGATTATATATATATGTGTGTGTGTGTGTGTGTGTGCGTGCGTGCGTGTTGTGTATTTGTGTCATAGCAACATGGGGGTCTGGATGTAGGCGAGAGAGACGGCTGTTGTGTAAGGTCAATGTATGAAATGTACAGGAACCGCCATTAACAAAACTGTCTGCGTTATAGAACATAAAAGCATACCATTTCGTGGCTCTGGGGCTTCCCTTGTAGCTTCTGGTGGTAATCAAACGTGAGCCGATCCAAAACGGCGTGCTCCTCGTCGTCCACGGTTGCCATGCTCCGTTCCTTATTGATCTTGTCGATGTCTATTTTCTCCTCCCCCTCCAAGACGGCGTTCCACCAGTACTCCCCGCACTTGCTCAGGCTAATCTGTAGGAGATGCACACCTATGACTCCCTGTGCTATATAAAAAGTTGAGGTTTCTGTGCAGACTTTTTTTAAACCAAGCGAAATAGCCAAAAAAGGGAAGGCGGTTATTCCATGCAAGAAATACACACTTAGGATCCTCAGACTTTAAGATAGAAAATAGGAAGGTACATTGGGATCATTGCTTGGATCAATGCATAACACCCAGTAGAAAAAAAAGTTTACAAAGGATCCAGAAAACCAGACATTAATCAAGAAATGGCAGCATTTTCTTATGCGTCTCTTGTGGCCTAATTTGGAGCTTCGGACGGAGAAAAAAAATTGCCGTAAGTGAGAGCAGTGAGATGCAGAAACACTGATCTCAATTCTGTACAGAACGGATAGAAGTATCTACCTAGGGCAAAAGAGTGTAAGTATGTTTACACCACTGCTTTTAAGCTGGGCTGTGAAAAAGCTACACAGAGACCTCTGACAAGGAATATCCGACATCCCAGGCCAGCTGGCAGCTTCGCAAAATCAGTGGCACCGAGCAAGAAAATCCATGGGGGCATCCAAAACAGTAATGCAATGTGTGCACAGGGCAAAGGGTGAGCGTTAAAGACATTGTAAACAATATGTGATAACTGCAATATTGCTGAGGATTTGTGTATGGCAACCCCTACATTGGGTTTATTTCTTTCTAGCTATTGTCTCAAGTTTTTATCGAGGGCCCAGCACAAGAGGGGCTCAGATGGCCCTGTATACCAAATGGTTAAATCAGTAACATCGATCTCACTGATTTAACTATGCATTGCGCAGGGTCCACTGAACCCTACCTGCAGGACATACTTGCTGGGTTTATCATACATGCTTATATCAATGATACGGAATGTTTACATTTACCGGATTAATTGATCTCAGTGTCATTAAACAATTCATAATATTAGAAACCCTCCCTCATAGACCCTCATATTACCAGTATACAGTTCAGACCCTTATATTACCAGTATACAGTTTAGAACCTTATATTACCAGTATACAGTTCAGACCCTTATATTACCAGTATACAGTTCAGACCCTTATATTACCAGTATACAGTTCAGACCCTTATATTACCAGTATACAGTTCAGACCCTTATATTACCAGTATACAGTTCAGACCCTTATATTACCAGTATACAGTTCAGACCCTTATATTACCAGTATACAGTTCAGACCCTTATATTACCAGTATACAGTTCCCGGGCTCCAGGCTCCAAAGGGAGGTCTCTGCGTTTATTTTGTGGGTGAAGTTTCCATCCATCAGAGTGTGTTCCCCATCCTTATCCCTCACCTTCACACAGATAGACGTACTGCGGAGGTCCACGGACACCTAACGGTGACGACAGAAAGCAGGGGGCGATATGATATCACGATATGACAATTTCAGAGGTTTTCTGTACCTAGATATTTCTATTTCCTCTTCAGCCTTTTTCTGTTTCAGATTTTCTGAATGCGATGGCAATCATTTTTGAAGAGTATATACATTGCTATACAATTTATTTGTGGAAATAGTTTTTCTGGGCACTGTCTATTTAAAAAAATGGTGATTAAGACAGAGCCATTCTATTGTTTACCACAAGGCAGTATGATAGTCAGGGTGTTTGGACCAAATACCAAACACATACAAATAGCTAATATGAAGCTGCTTTGAAGAAAAAAAAAAACCCCAAAATATTTTTTCAAATGTATTTGGTGGATGTACCCCTTTAATGGTGACATGACCCCAGAACACTATTTATTGTGAGTATATACGGGCAATTACGGTCTTTATTTGGTCTTTTTTATTCATTTTATTTATCTTTTGTATGCAAAGGAAACTGCTAACCTTTTTGGAGTGTCTTTCACAATAGGGTGCCCATGGAATTCTCCATGAGGTTTGCCAAAAAAAACTAATTCTAAAACATTCTAAAAACAGAATGATGAGCAGAATATTCCACAACACTTGATTTCTATAAATATGACCCAATATTGACTGCATGTATATTCCACCAGGAAGGCTACCGGCAGTGGTCTACCTGACCTTTGAGTCAGAACACTGTCCTTTTCAGAAAAAGATGCATACAAACTTCATAAATGTATTTTAAAAAAACCTATTATTTTGGATAAGGTACAGCACACCATTTAGCTTGACTGGGACATAAGGTAGGAAGGATTAACTGTTCAGTGTGTGGGGGTTCAGTGTGGCGGTGTACGCAGTAACAATCCTCGGGGATGTTCATATAAAATTCTCCAAGTGATAGAAACAGAAATGTAGGAGGATGATTGGTAAAACATTCTGTAGCAGAACAGGCTTTGAACGAGTGCATCAGGCATCAATATGTTACGAAGATCCTGCAGGGAAATTATATTTATACTAATCATTTAACTGAACACAGCTGCTGTTCTAACAATACACAGGCCCTTAACACTGACGCAGTCTGCTTCCATATTTTCATTAGTCTCTACCACCCTCTGCTGAAAGTCCAGGCTCTGCATCCCACACATCTATGCATATATTTTACAGAATCGGGCTTCAGCTCCAGAAAGTAATCTTATATATATATATATACACATATACACACACACACTTTTTTTTTTTGTTTTTTACAAAATGTTGCTGCCAGTTAGATTGAGTGTCAGATGAGGTCACATCTTAGAAAAACTATACAATGCCCTGGGTAAGTAAATCTATAAGTCATAGCATTCTGTATAGGGTATTTTTACAAGCTGAAACATGGTCTCACCTGTCTTCCTTTAATCACATCTTTAGGCACTGGGACTTTTATTTCTATGTCTGTATAATCCTGAGACCACAAGTAATTCTTTCTCACAGCTCCATTATAACTGTCTGGGTTTGTCTGAAAATCCTCATGGACACTAATATTTAAAATAAAAACAAAAAATATAGACCTTATTAGATTAGATTCGGTTCGCACATACACATTGCATTGCATTTATAAAGCACCAACAGATTCTGCGGTGGTATTACAATCGCATTCATTGACGATATACAATTTGACAATAAGATTAAGGTATGCTAAGACATACGGACACAGAAGCAGAAGGAGGCCTGCTCCTGCTACCTTGCAATCTATTAAATTGTAATGGATCAAATAGACTGATCACCATGGCAATAATCAGAATCACCCAACTACATCAGATAACCAGTGTTTAAGAATTAAGTTACACCACCGTGTAAAAAAGAAATGTTTTCAAGAATACTTTGGATGGATGGTGGAATGCCTAATGTCATTCTCAAATATAAAGAGTTATTACACAAATTACCCCTCCAAGTTACTAAATAATATAATGTAATATATAACGGGCAGAAAGCAATATATGGTGACGTTCTACTGCAAGAAGGGTTAATGTGACCATGTAGAATACATAAATCAATGACATAAGAAAGTATTATAGGGATGGCCCTACCGATGAACAATGCGTATTAAAGTACTTTGTAAGTATTTAACTAAGCATTCTTCATCAGTAAGGGGAAAAAGCCACACACTTTCCCGTGCTGCAGAGGACTGAGCACCGCATTTTGTGCCAGTTTTGGCCAATCAACGGCAAGGAGCGCTCATACGTCCTGCTCATGATGATCTTGTTAGACCCCACCACACCCCAGGACTGGCTGGCAATAAATATACTGTCCACCCATGCATGTCTGGCCGATCGCCTGCAAGCCAAGCAACAGAGGGAGCGGGAACACGTTCTTAATGCATAGAAGAAGATTCTCACGAAACCCTTCATGCACTTACACTGGGAAAATAAAACAGTAGAAAGATTACCCTGACTTGAAGCGCATACAGAAAGAAAGAAGGTAAAAGATGCTTCCATAATATTAGCTATAGTTTACTTGTCAGTTGAAGCTGCTGCCTCTGTGCTGTTCACATTAGCGTCTGTTCCCTCTGCTTTCCCTTCAGTTTTCTCTAGTGCTGCTTCAGCAGTTGTCTTCTCCTGCTCCATCGTTCCTTCTTCCTGTGGTGCCTCAACAGTGACTTCTTCCACTGGTGCTGGCGCCTGCTCAATCTCTGCCTCTGCCTCCTCTTTCTTCTTCAGTCTGTCCTGCAACTCACGCACTCTCTGCTCATGGTCTTGTATGGCCAGTCGCTCAAATGTTTTGAAGGTCTGGGAAAGGAAAAACGTTATTGACTCGGGGGCTCCAAACCCTGGAACTGCCCATCCTAAAAACCAATTACTCACCTTCAGCACCATATTCTGTGCAACACCTGGTGGGAATCCCAGGCGATCCTGTGGACTCAAAAGCAGTCTGTAGAAGTCTGTCTTGCGGTACAAAAAGCCAAAGTAAACATTTAAAAAGTCTTGGATGTTTCCGACATGTTGCAGAATTCCCAGCAGAGCGTGGTCGTAACGGTCTGTTAGCTCTGGTTCCATCTCAGCTCTCTGCAAATACACGCAACTGTGGTTATGCACCTGTATATGCATCTATATGGATATTATATTTTGTTATGTACATTAAAGCTATACATTTCCTCCACCCTTCTGTATTCTGCATGGACTTCTGCCCATAAATCAATGTTTCTTTAATAGGTTACAGTAGCTATCCAGTTTTTTTTACTGTTGATCACTACGGATGACTTCCTTACTAATTAAGATAATAATGCGGTCTCCTAAAGGACTCAAAACTTAACCCAGTAGATCGAAAGACCACAAGAACACTCTTCTCTGTCTGTTAACGCACATTAATGTCAATTTAAAAGTACCTTTGCTAAATATTTTTATTCTTCCCCATTGTAACAGCGCTACGGAATCTGCTGGCGCTATATAAATGAATATAATGTGACGTACTGCAGAATACATTGCTGCTTTGAAAAAAAGGGGGTAATAAATCAATATTTATTACAGCTAGAGAAGCTTCATTGCGCTAAAACTGTATGAACATGGCTGCTCTTTAAAGGGGGAGAGAGTTTACCTACACACAATGCTAACCGCTAGCAAACATGTATGTAAAAGGTCATATCACTAGAGGGGCTGCGCGCACACGCCAATCACATACATATACATTTGCTCACAGTTTACATTAGCACAATGTAAAGGGAAAACGTATGGTAGGTCAACGGCTGTCATGCTAGCTTTGATTTCGTGAGTAATAGAAGAAGAAGCTACTATTAAAACAAAATAACACAGTGGTGTCTTGGCCATGACTACCAACGACTGGAACAAGCTCTACTAACACTATGTAACCTTCATCAACGACTGCGCCCACTCCCATCACAGGAATCCCTATTCCTACTGAGGGTTACACACCTTTAGCCTTTATATCGCGATACCACCCTACTGTCAATATTCCGATGTACATGCAAATTGTGCCACTCACTGTGTTCACCCCGGTCTCTCCACCTGGAGAACCACTTCCTGTGTTATCGGTTGACAGATCACATCCGCTTCCGGGTATTGATTATGCTACAAGTGTCTTTTGATCCTAATAAAACATGGCCGCTGGCGCATCACGCCCACAGTTTTCGTAACAGTTCTGCGCCGTCATAAGCTGCTCGTGTAGAAACAATGCCAGACTTCTAGTGTTCCGAAGCAAAACGGTAATGGCCGAGGAGAAACTCCTTAGCGCATAGTCAATTAGTTATTTATATTTCTAACCCTAAAACTACTAAAAAATCAATAATTTGTATACCTTATTGAAAATGCAATATTTGAAAGACCAAAACCGTATAGCTCCCAACTATCCCTTTATAGCAGGGTAGTCACTCTTTGGGTTTGTCTTTTTTTCCGGCAGCATAAGATGTGTATAGAAACAGCAGGGTAAATGCTTACAGGATTATTCTCCAGGTCGGTATCAATAGGTCACAAAGATAAGCCGAACCCCTCATTCGGGACTCGTAACTACATCTGTAGGACATCTGTCCTTCTTCGGCCCTTCGGCCCTTCGTAATACTGGTAGGCGTGATACATCATTAACGTATAGTTGGAACCAACATTAAAGACGACGCCTCGTTTCTTTGTGGAATTGTATATTGCTCAAATTTGATAATAATATATTAATAAACATTAACGTGTTTTTATATTTATTTTACCACATTCGGATACAGAGACAAGCCGTGTAAAGACGTTCTATATGCCTACATGAAACAGTAACGATTTAACGTCCGCACTCGCAGATCCCCCACGCAGCATGTTTTTTAAACTCGATTTGGGAATCAATTATTTTGTTATATAAACACAGAATGTGATGGCAGGTGAGACCCATTCGGCCCATCTAGTCAGTAAAACTTCCTTACATTACATATAAGTCTTTGACCATCTAGTTTTACAATGCCCTCAATTAATATTGGTACCCATGGTAAATATTAGCAAAGACGTCTGTGAAATAATGTCTTTATTGTTTAACCTTTTGATTTTTTCTTCAGAAAATACACAAGAAATACTCTGCTTTCATGGATATCAAACAATCGCAAGCACACCACTGGTTTATCCAAAAAAACAAAACATGTTAAATATATTTGTGGTACAATTAAGAACCCTTTTAGTCAATACTTTGTGCTACCTTCCTTTGCCAAGCTCTGCGTCTTCTCCTATGATGCCTGATGAGGATAGAGAACACACGGCATGGGATCTGAGACCATTCCTCCAGAATCTCTCCAGATCCTTCAGATTCTGAGGTCACTGCGGGTGGAATCTCCTCTTCAGTGTGGATGCAACATTAACTTGTTACATCTCTACCCACCAACGACATCCTCTTTCCTGCTTTCTCTAGGTTTGGCACATCTGGTATAACTTAGTGGCCTCTTATAGCCTTTTTGTTGACACATGAAATACAATAATCTCATCTCAGAAACCTCTGAAATAAAGGGGATCTGTCTCAGTTGGAAAGCCAGAGTTCATCTGTCTTCATGCGACGTTGCTTACAGCAGAGAGAAATCAGTTGAGTAGGCCCAGGACTACCTATAGGTACCTATAGCCTACGTCTGATATATAATATATGACACATGAAACCACCGTACAAAATAGTTCATTTTTATTTTTGACACACGTAGCCATGAAGCAATTTCCAGAAAGCAATGTCACTGCTCAGTGGGCTCAGAACTCGCCCTATGTGAGACTCCAAAACAAAACAACACACGTACAACAGCCAAAACACGGAAGTAGTATAATAGTCCGTACGGTGCACTCAAAGACGATTCAATAGGCTCATTCAGAGTCAGCAGCCGAGTATATGACAAGTGCAAAGTATTGAAAACAATCTTCATTTTCTGTATCCCTTCAAAAGTGACAGCAGCATATAAAAAAAGACAGTACAGACAATACTATTGAGACAATCTCACAAACCAGGCTGATTTTGTCCAAAACACTTTACCCGACGCATTTTATATGCAGTGCTTTGTTACGGTAGGCAGACTGCTGTGGACAAATGATGCAGGTTTGGGAATATCCGTGCCTTGTTCGTGCTATGTGTGGCCTGTTCACCACCATTGCCCTCGAAATGATAGAGCAATTATCTATTACCTTATTATTTTAGCAGCTACCTGGGAATCTGAATGTGTATACGTTGTGCGCTCCTCTTTCTGTATATTATTTTGTTGTGCATATTTATCTGACCAAACCTTAGATGAATTGCAGCCCATCCTGCCACACAAGA
The DNA here is from genome assembly GCF_027358695.1 of Spea bombifrons. Lineage (NCBI taxonomy): Eukaryota > Metazoa > Chordata > Amphibia > Anura > Pelobatidae > Spea > Spea bombifrons. Next base: position 99,089,276 of record NC_071090.1, read on the forward strand.
GTCTCATTAATGGGGTCCAGAGAAGGCTTAATCATTATAGATTATAGCAGTATAGCAGTATAGATGTAAAATTAGATAGGACTGGACAAAATTGGGGCTGTTGTGCTTTTATTACTTTGAAATGGCCCATTTTTTGTAGTATATGCTGTGTGATAAGGCATACCCTGTTAGAAAAATAGGACATTCATGCAGTTTCGGTACCCTGGTCAGATTCTTACAAAATCACATCATATTATATCGTCCTGATCAGATTGAGAGTTTGGATAACGAAGGGTAAAGCTTCTTTTATACACACGAGCATTATTTATGTCCTCATTAGACCAGTTGTATATAAAAAAAATATATATAAAAATAATAATATGAATCTAAAGTTTATACATTCCAAAACATTCCAACTGCAATATGTGGTTTGGGGGGAAAATTACATCTTAATTGGAGCGGTCTAAATATAATTTGATATTTTTTTGCATAACAGTTTCTGATGTGAGAATTAGTTTATGTTATGGGAATCCAACAGTGTTTAAAATTCTCTGCAATTGAAGGCCTATTATGGATGATGACCACATGGCTAGATTAATCAAACACAAATACCGGACATCAATCCCAAATAATTAATAAGTGAAAGGACAAAAGTTTTCCTTGGATGATGACCGTGAAGCTTTGCTCATTCGTGCCACCATGTATTTTAACAGAACTGTGTACTGAAAATATCATATATCATATATATAATTATATATATATATATGTAAACACCCTGATTTTAACACAGGAACCAATAAAACAATCCATGATACAATGTATTCGTCCATCCTCAGGAAGTCACAGAACGCTGCTCTCATCTCTCACTCCCAGGCTTATCCTGGTTGTGTCCGTCACTGAGTATCCAGGGGTCTCTAAACTGATAGTCCTTCTCCGGTGCTGGGCAGAGAAAACCCCACATTCTGGTGGACTGTTGATGGCTGAGCTTGGGCCCTGTGGAGGCAAGGCTGACACTGGCCAAAAGCCAGCCCAGCGGCGGAAGAGAAAGCGGCAGCATCTGGGGAAGCAAAAAAAAAATCCATTTTATTTGTAATGGGATTTTAACATGCATGGGACGGGGATAAAGCTATCCTGAATCTAAGAAAAGATCAGAGACTGATTAAGGATTGCGTCTTTACATCAGGGAAAATGGGCGACTAGACGGGCAGAATGGTTCTTATCTGCCTTCAAATTCCAGTTTCAAAAGGCTGAACGCAAAACAGAGTAAAAAAAAGAAAAAGTCACCAGACCTAAAAGTCCTTCCCAGCCCACCTTTTAGCGATCATTACGCAGACTATTTAAAATCCTTTTAATTGTCCAAGATGAGGATTTCCAGAGCCTCACGTGATCTGTGTGGCAGCAGACTATTATTCATAAGTATTCATTTAATCACTTTACATTGTAGTATGCAAATGTTTAATCAGCTTCATTGTGAGTATTATCAGAGCACAAAGTATTGTACACATTGGCGCTGATTAAAGTGGACCTCTAACTAACCCACATCCAGAAATGTATAGTTAGTATACTCCATAAACCAATCTGATGGTCAAATAACCAATATGTGTGTGTAGGAGTGATCGTTCCTCCCCTACTATTACCGGGAGGACTGAGAGAGAGTAATGAAGAGAGGGGAGCTGGGGTCAGAAAAAGAGTTAGTTATTTGGGTTTGAAGCAGATTACAGCTGAAGTAAAATAGTCCTTTTGTAAACCAGATGTCCCAAAAATGATATATATATTTACTAAATATGGTTAATTCTGCATAATGCTTTATATATTTAAACAATTTCAGATATCTGTAACATTACACAGATTTGTAGCGGACAGTTAATGTTTCTAGAGGTCCCATGTAGCGGGAACATGAGAACATCTTTTACCCAGAAGAACTCCAGAATTCTCCTGAACTATTAGGCACTGATTTTCTTTTGTTGTTGCTTGCAATGAACCCAAAGTACGAATCCTGTTGTCCAAAGTGTTATGGGAATGCAGTTCTGCGGAATTGGCTAAGTCGCTAAAATGTGCAAAATTGGAGTAATTGATGGAAATTGCTTTGAGAATTGAGTTTCTAATGGAGTCTGCCCGTAGCTAGGTTACCTTCCTTTTTTGAAGATCGGGTTTTTGAAAGGAAGTTCGGAATTTTCATTTCATAGACTGGTATCTGAAATCATTACATGGTAACATTGTTCCAGTAAGCCTTGATGGAACCGCACTTCCCAATATACAACGTCCCTGGGCAGCTGATACTTCAAGATGGTGGCCTATGTTGATGCGCTTCTGGAGCTGAATGTATTGTAGTTTTTCTTCTTACAGGAAGATGTTTCTCACTATACTGGTTGGGTTTTTTGGGTTGTAGGCTTTGGGAGCATGATAGACCAACTTTAAATGTCAAAGAAAATTCCTTGGACTAATAGACAAAGCTTTGTATTCTAGTGCGTGGAATCTAACATGCAAGCATCATGGGTTTCATTTTACCACACATAACTAATACAGAAAAATCAAATGTTTTGGAACGCCAGGGAGATGTATCTGTACTGTGTGACTGTCTTTACATTCGTGCTTATATCATGTCCAGTGTCCAAAAAAGTAATCTAAGGTCATCCAGAAGCTTTCACACTAATGTAATTGAACAATAAAATACATGCACCTTTATCTTCTTTTATTATGACTCACATTGTATCTGGTTTAAAGTATAGAATTGGATCATGATGAAAGATTTTATAATGAGGTGAGTTAGTAAAACAAGAAAGAGAGGGCCTCATATCCAAAAGGTTAATGTTTCGGAAGGTGTTATCAGTATGAAACATATCAGAAAGCTTGTCACACTTACCGTGCGTGTGGAAGTCGTTCCCGAAAGCCCTCAGTGCAACAGATGACAAGAAGAGGGCTGACACAGCTGTGTGCATATCCCAGGCAAATGGCAGCCTGATTGAGGTAGAAAGAAGAGGTGGAAGGAGGCCCTGGAGACACCAGGTTCACCAGCTGCACAGCGTGGAAAGGAGCCCAGCACAGAAAGAAAGCAGTCACAATGGCCAGAGCCATCCGGGTAACTCTGCGGCTGCGTTGAGATGGCGCACGTTGGACTCTCCTCATTACACGGGAAAGGTGATGAAGGGTGAGGGAGTATAGCACCACAATGACGCATAGAGGCAGAAGGAATGTCAGAATGCTGTGCACCAATGTATACCAATAGAGGGATGGCGGAGCCCCTGGCAAATCCAGGACGCACAAGGCTACACCATCACCCCACCGCACTCCAGAGTACAGCAAAGCAGGCGTGCTAAGGAGGAGTGAGCACAGCCAGACACACCCTGTCACTATCCAAGTGCAACGCACACTGCGACGCTGGCCAAACGTGGCCGAATGCACTACTGCTACGTACCTGTCAAGAGAGGGGATAAACATCGCTATTATTTTTAATACCTGTCATTCCACAATATAATATGTAAAAAAAAACCATATGTACAATGTATCCATGTTTTCATTCTTAAATGATTAATCATTCTATTGTTAAAAAAAAAAAACGAGCGATCCAAAAAGCGGAATTCTGTGTATTTTAGAATATTCTTTTAAAACATTATTGTTTCTCAAACATCATTGAGAAATACAAGTCGGATATAACATTAATGTACATTTTTCTCACCAATGATACCAGAGACTTTTTAGCTAGCTCTCATATCAATTTGTAGCGATAGCATCAGCTATACTTTGGTCTCTTGTACATTTCCATGCTTCAGTACGGTTGAAAAGCCTTTTGCAGACAAGCCCATTGTCTAATACATAGTTTGACCCCCAGCTGTGAGCTACTCAGCTATCAGCACTTTCTATTCTTGTCATAAATTATGTTAAACCATAATCTTGGTGCCTTGAGTTTAACCATTGATTTAGGAATCAGGATTTTAGGTTTTTCCTTTTTTATGTGACAGTCTCTTTCATGATTCTGCACAGGCTGCTCTGTCATGGAGAGTTATGACAGACTCTCCTGGGCCCTAACTTGTAGATCATGGTACTCTCAGATCCCCTTCATGACAGAAAACAGTAAAAAAAACTCCCATTCTTGGTTTTGCTCCAGAATGCTCACATAGCTACAACAATGCTTACTTGTCAACAGTCACATTTTGATTAGGATGTCCCAACATGCTGCTATTACAATCACTGTATCTGTCCGATTCCCATCACATTGCAAAACTGGCCTAAAGCCAACAGGACACAACTTAACAAAATCTTTGCCACCTTCTTTGGTTTGTCTACCCATTCCTGAACCACACACACTTGCCCTGACCATTGGACTAACTCTACTACATCTCCTGCCTGTTCGTTTGCTACCTCAATTTGAAACTTAATCCTGAGTTACTTCTGTTCTTTGTGGAGTGAAGGGAAGACAGAGTGTGTGCTTCTTTGAACAGATTATTTAGTGAGCATTCGAAGCTAGAATAAGTAGGAAAGACAAAACAACGTTCCAGAAATAACAGGAAGAGATAATAGATGAAGAGAGGCGCAAGTTGTGAGCAGAACATGGAAGACAGTTAGCTATTGAGACCCCCGTGTGCATTGATATCAATGGGAGCTTTTTCCTGCCATTCATTGGCTGCTTCAACAGCCAATAAGTGTTGAGAATTGTCAGACCACAGTAGAGGTGGGAAGCTGCAAATGTGCATTTTTTGTTTGTTTAATCATTCTAACGTTAGGGGGCTTACATTTGAATCTGGCATGTATGGCGAGACAATGGAGATACTGGCACAGCTGGGCAGCAGATGAAGAGCAACTGGCTAAGCAGTCTGGCAGAGGCGTTCAGAATGGATTGGAATCCAAAAGGCAGTAGAGGGAGGCCATCTAAGAGGATGTAATCCAAATGGGATTTGAATAGGGAATGAATTATAATTTTAATTGCATGTTGCGTGAGGAATGGATGAATATTAGAGATATTTCATAGGTAAGGGCAGTATGATTTTGGTAGCTTTTAAGGTTAAGTAGAACACAAAGCCAGCAACCTCGGGCTGTTGAGTTGGTTGTGGAAATGTGGTTTGTGAAGGACATGGAAGAGCAGATGACAAATAACTCTTTTGTGATATTAAGCTTTAGGTAGTGGGGTGCCATGCAGAAAGGAATTTCAGAGAGACAATTTGTGAGGCAAATTAGAAGAGGGGATGAGAGGTCAGGAGAGAAGCAGAAGATTAGTGTCTCATCAGCATAAAAGTGGTACCAAAATCCAAAAGAAGCTATTAGTTTACCGAGAGAGGAGGTGTAGATAGAGAAGAACAGGATGCTGACAGGCATACAAAATAACCTTGGTATGCATCACCAGGTATTATATCAGGAACATTTCTCTGCAGGGGTACCCTGCCATTCAAGCCATTCAAATGCAGCCCTTCAGATGTTAGCGAATTATGGAAAGCAAGCGGCAGACAGATGCTTTTGGGGAATATATTTCAATAAGCGTTGAAGATCAATATTTTACTTGCTCTGTATTATGAATGTGATTGTTTTTCTAGAAGGTAAAAAAAAGCCAGACTGCCAGCAGGGTAATAATAATCTGCTTTAAGAAGGAGAACTACACTTTGCCAGAAACCTACAGTATTTATCTAAAGAAACGAACCTCGGTCCTATAAACAAGGGATAAATTCTGTAATTACCATTTGTGCCCTGATTTCTGTGTAACAGTGTCGGAAATGAACGCATTGCTTTATCATGTGTTTCATAAGTGTCTCCTGTTAAAGTGGATCTGTTATCTTCATGAGTGGATGTCAGGGTCCGCTTCATGCCCAGAATAAAAAAAAGGAAATACTAGGAAATGAATAAATCAATAACTATTTAGCTCTAAGGCTTTTTTTTCTGTGAGGTTTTTGTTTTGGTACATGCTAAACCTATTCCCAAATATCAGAACTTCCCAGGAATTCTCTTTCGGAGTTATTGCGTTTAGGTGCTTCAGCCACGCTCATTGCTAACACGTGGATAAAATCAAGCACACTGGCAGCAGAATGGGGAGCCCAGTGATTCTAAATGTGGCACTGTCATAGAATGCCACCTTTGCCACAAGCCAGTTTGTAAAATTTCTGCCCTGATAGATTTGCCCCGGTCGACTGTGCTATTATTGTTAAATGAAAGTGTCTAGGAGTAACAGCAGCTCAGCCATGAAGCGGTACACCAGTCACACTCACAGAGCGGGACCACCGAGTGCTGAAGTGCGTAGTTTCATGACATGGGTTTCGATGGCCCAGCAGCTGCACATAAGCCGAAGTTTGGTTGAGGAAGGATAATGTTATGGGGTTGTTTTTCAGTGTTTGAGCCCCCTCGGTTCCAGTGAAGGGTAATGTTAATGCTACAGCAAACATTTTAGACAATTGTATGGCATACAAGAAAAGGAAAGGCCCTTTCCTGTTTCAGCATGACTGTGGCCCCAGCGCACAAAGCAAGGTCCACAAAGACATGGATGGATCCGTTTATTGTGGGAAACTTGACCGGCCGCACAGAGCCCTGACCTCAACCCCGTCGAACACCTTTGGGATGAACTGGAATGCAGATTGTGAGCCAGGCCTTCTCATGTAACATCAGTGCCAACCTCACAAATGTTCTGCTGGATAAATGGGCAAAAAGTACCACAGAAACATTCTTGTGCAAAACCTTCCGAAAGTGGAAGCTGCATGCTGGCCCTGCATGCTTTGCTTATTCTCTCTTTAAACAGGCACCACTCATATGAGCACAATGGCTCTACTACCAAAGCACTAGTAACTATATATATATACGTATAGACATAACATTGTATGTACGCAGGAGACACCACAAATCGTTCTCCACTGCCATATCAGTGATTTTCTCTACCGACCCCCTTGTTATTTTCCTGTCTCCTTCAGAAGTTATAGAAATTATCCTGGCGTGAATAACACCTTTCCAGTTTTAATCATTTTTTTTATCTACTCTCATATAAAGGTCATCTCCACCCCCATCATTTCTAAATGGAGTGGCGCACTCAATGCAACTATAGGCCTAATTTTACTATACAATGACTCACTAACAGCCACAATCTATAATTTATCCCTTGGCCTCATTGCATTTATTTCTGGCATTTGATTTCACGAGTACTTTAACAAACAGCATTGATACATTTTCTGCATTCCTTTCATTTTATCTCTTTATATTATTTTCCGTTGAAAACATTCCTGACAGTTTTCATCGTTTTCAGTTCTTCTGATAGCTACAATCTCTAATAAATCTAAATTTCCCTTATTTTCCCATGACATTACAGACACATCAATGCTTTCATGCTCTCAAAACATTATTAAAATGCTTACTTGAGTATCACATTCTTTCCCAGGTGTCATCAATAGAGTCATATTACCTATTCCATACCTGGGGTCCGTGTCTTAAAAGAAAGCCCCAGTAAGTACTTAAACGCGTTGTTCCACCTACTCTAAATGTAAACGTGCGATTCCAACAATTCTACTGAATTTAACATTTCTATACCAAAATACAGCATTAAAAACACCATTCCTCGTACTCTTGAATGGTCAAATGCTTTACAGAAATTATTCTTTAATATTTAATTCTATAATTTTGCAGGGAACTCTGAACTGTCATGTGACAATGTCATTGTTGCCACAGAAACTGAAAAAGCTCCTTAAAAGTTTTCTTTTTTAGGAAAGTATTGAAAGAAAACCCTGAACCAAATTTACATGGCAATAGTAACAATCAGTGGCGGAACTACCGGTGGTCGCGACTGTGACCGGGCCCTGGAGTTCTGCCAGTAAGGGGGGCCCAAGGAGTGCCGAGCGGTGGCTGAAAACGACCGCTCGGCAACTCTTGGGCCCCCCTGACTGACAGAAATCCAGGATGCCTCTGCTCCCCGCTGCTGCTGCCGCCGCCGCCGCCACCTGCCTCAGCGCTGCCCAGAGTGCAGTGTTGGGAGCGTGAGGCGTTTGTCTCGGGTGCCGGCGCTTCACGCTGAGCAGTGAAGCGCCAGCACCCGAGACAAACGCCTCACGCTCCCAACACAGGAGTTGACGGTAAGTGACCTACAAAGGGGGGGGGAGTGGGTAGATCGTGAGAAGGGGGGGTAGGGAGGGTAGATCGTGAGAAGGGGGTAGGGAGGGAGAGGGTAGATTGTGAGAAAGGGTGGGGTAGGGAGGGAGAGGGTAGATTGTGAGAAGGGGGTAGGGAGGGAGAGGGGAGATAGTGAGAAAGGGATAGATGGGTTGGGGGTGGGGGGGGCCCTTAACAGATTCTCGCACCGGGGCCCTGAGGTTTCTAGTTACGTCCCTGGTAACAATACTTGTGACCCATGTTCAGACTCCCTGGTGTCTAGTGGGGCAGCCGGTGGGTGTCTGTGCGATGCAGACCTCCGCTGCTGCTGGACGGCACTTTTGCCGGGGCTTCTATGACTGAGCTCCGGCATCACATCACCTTCCGGTGCTCCACCATAGAAGCCCTGGTGGAAGTGCCGGCAGCAGCGGAGGTTGTCTGTGCGCATCCCGCAACCAAAGGGTTCTTATAGCCCTCTAACTCCTGAAGGCGAACCCACAGATTTCCGCCCCCTTTAACCCCTGCAATGCTTTTGTAGATAACGGAGTGGAAATCTGTAGGTTCGCCATCAGGAGTTAAAGACCTTTAACTCTTGGAGTAAGTTTCCTGTCAGGAGTTAAAGGGCTGTGCGAGCGGACTCTATTGGTCGCCTGCAGGGGCCTCCTCTGGCACCAGCAGGGGGCTCGTCTGCCATCAACCAATGAAGTGCAACTGCACTTCATTGATTGATGGCAGAAGAGGCCCCTGCCGGCGGCCAATAGAGTCGCTCGTACGGATCTTTAAAATCCTGGCGCCAAAGCTGCTGCGTAGTGCGTACCGCGTTAACCTTGTATTAACCCTTTCTACAAAAAAAAAGAAAAAAAACGAACATGAAGAATGTACACGGATATTGTCCCGAACCGAACACAGGAACGGGCGAATATTCGTGGAATACGAAGATCTTTTCTCCCACGAAAACAAACATGAACAGTTGGCCGGCGCCCAAGTCTAGTGCTAACCATTCACCATTTTTGTAGCCCTCTCTCCAAAATCTTAATATCCTTCTGGAGATGGGGGTCTCCAGAACTGTATGCAATACTCTAGGTGAGGCCCGACCAGAGATCTGTAAAGTGGCAAAACCACCCCTCTTTTCTTGGTATTAATGCCTCTCTCATATAACCCAGTCTCCTGCTTGCTTTTTGTGATGCTTTATTGCATTGCCTGCTTACATTTAAGTCATCATAAATACTTATTCCTAAATCCCTCTCTTCCTTTGTCACTGACGGTACAGTGCTGCCAATGCTATAAGCTGCCTTGGAATTTTTACATCCCTAGTGCATTATTATACATTTATCAACATTAAGCTGCAGCTGCCACACTCTCGACCATTCTTCTCATTTACTTCAGTAATTTGCCATTTGACTTGTTCCACCTGAACTAACTACACTGTTGCAGACCTTTATATTATCTGCAAAAATATATACCTTACAGTTAAGACATTCTGTAATATTAGTCATAAAAATATGTATGCCATATACGTATGGGTGATCCCTGAGGCACCCCACTAGTCCTTCCACTAAATATGCACCATTGGCTACATCTTACCCTGGATTGACATTAGAACCAAATAATTACTCATTCTCAGACATCAACCGTTGGATTTTCTTTCATCACAAAGACCTTGACACCTATCCAAACTTTACCTGTCAACGCAGAGGGCTGTGATGATGCCTACTCCTGTAATCTGGTTGTTGAGGTCCAAGGCTGTGACGGCACGGCAAAGGAGGTCTCCAAAGACCCAGCCTCTATCATGGAGCAGTTGGTGGATGAGAAGAGGCATCCCAAGTAAAGACAGTAGGTCGGCCAACGCCAGGTTCACAACATACAGATCCGACACCAAGGTGTGCCGGCAGCTGAGAAGCACCACTAGGACCAGACAGTTACAAAGGACTCCGCAACCACAGATTACCCCATACACTACTCCCCAACCTGGACCACGCAGGGACACAGACCCTGTGGCAGGGGGCATATTAGTAGGTATCCATGGAAGGGAAGGCGTCATTTTGCCTGGAGGTTATTGGTGACACAGAGCAAACTGAAAATGTAATGGTGCTATTTTTGGGGATTTTTAAGCTGCCTGTCTTCCTAAATTACATTCCATTCTGCATTAATTATATGTTGCTAGCAAACTAAAGATACGTACATACAAAGAGAACCCCTCATTCTTACTGTCCTCTGTTCTTGTGTCTCTGAATGTTACAAGGAGGACATTATGACCCTATCTCTTTTTTTCCTGCTCACATATAGTTTCCTCTTTACTCCCCACATAACTCTATATTATATTCCATCGTCCTTTCTTTTCTCGCTCGCCCTGATCTCCCACTGCCTGTCTCTTTCTCTCCTCTAGTCCGGATGAGTTGATGGAGGTTGTGTGTTCGGTTCTCTCAGGATCTGTAATCTAAACGAAGAACGCAAACGACAAAAGGTTAGAATTATGTTCCCTCTGTCCACTTTATGCACGTAAGGTCTCACAGCAAACACCATGCACCGTCAGAAGTGTAATGCTTCAATGCACTTACATTCCATATAGACAAGCTGCACATTAATATATACTCATATCGCTCACACTGCATTCGTACAGAGCACAGACAATGCATGTATATAGTGACCACCTATACGTAATATTCACACGTCACAATTAAAATAACGTATACTGTACAAATATTGTGGGTATGTTAAACCACATATATGTGTGTGAAGACATGCCGCTTCTTCCACAAGCTTGTACCTAAACACTGAACACTGCAGCTCGTCACACAGACGCACACTGCATTGGGTTAGTTTGAATGAAAAAAGAAGGATAATGAGGATATGCACGCAAACTGTATAGCACTAGACACTGCTCCAGGAACCGTTTAACACAACGCACAATACCCTGTATCTCAGGCAACACCACTCACTCAGACTGCTGTATAAACAGACGCTGCCCATACAGCTCTTAACACATTACACTCCATTAACACGCCAAAGGAGAGCACAAGTACATACCGTGCACACACACATACACACAAGGTGCCGCAACCTCAGCGACCACGGTTCCCACATTGAGAGGCATTTTCAGCATCTTACCTCCCCCAGCTGTGTGTGTGACTGGCTCCAGCTCCCTGTTACTATACCTGCGACTTGTTGATTGGATGTAAAAGAGAAAAAAAGAGGGAGAGAGTGAGAAATAGAGAGAGAGAGAGAGAGAGAGAGAGAGAGAGGGAGAGAGAGAGAGAGAAAGAGAGAGGGAGAGAGAGAGAGAGAGAGGGAGAGAGAACGCTAATAGGTAAGAAATATGCTTCCCTAATCTACTTACATCTCTGCATCTGAGTTCCTCTCCTCCCCTTTTAATAAACCCATCTCTCTATGCTTCTTTCTCTCCATTCCCTCTCCTTTACTCTATTAATGTTTCCCATGCCCAGTTCTGTCTTTACCTCTTCTCTGCCATTCTGTCTATGACTTTCCTCCTTCTCTCCCTCCTGCAGTTCCCTCTGTTTCAGGTTTTCTGTCTCTTGCTTTCCTATAGTTTTGTCTTCCTGTCTCCTTTCTTATATTATAGCCCCAGTGCCCATTATAAACATTTCATTATTTGCTTCTGCTTTTGTTTTGTTTTTTTTTTCTCTTTTATAGCTTCCTGTTGCTGGATCTGCTCTCTATAACCCAGGCTTTCTTTTCTTCCTACGGTCATCTTTTCTCAAGTTTGTTGACTTTCATCATTCTTCTTGTGATGTCCCCTCTCTTCTCCTCCCGCTGTCACCTTTTACATTTTCTTTTCTCTCTCCCCAGAGCAAGTCTGGTCTTTTGTCACCATAGAAGCAGATAATCTTCCTTCATGTTGTTTTGTCATCAAAATAAACTTATAATTAATTTATGCAGCCTATGTCATTTTGGTCCATTAAGCAGTTTTTAAGATATTTGTAATACAACTTACCGTTTGGAGGCTTTGGGCACATTGGGCACTAATATGGGGCTCCTTGAATGCACTTGTCATCAAGTTTCTTACATGAGGAGGTCATCCTGGGATACATCATACATTGTAGGGCAAAGCTGTGATTGCAAATATCTTTAAAATTGCCAAATGGTCATACCTGACCCTTTTGGAGCCAGTGCCAAAGTGCCTATTATGAACTGCCCTTCATTGGTAATGCCCGAGGAGCCCCCTTCCGACGACCAATAGAGTCACTCTTACGGACCTTTAACTCTTAACCCCGTATTAACCCCTGCTAGAAAACCGGCAGGAAATAAAGAGACAAACGAACACGAAAAACGTTTCTCCTGCGACACAAAGTTTTCCTTTAGAGACCCAAGGATCCGCAGAGTTCCCAGATATGCTGATCACCCACCACCCACAATCAGAAGTTGTGTGTTTCTTTCATTGGCATGTTTGTTTTGGGTGACAGAGACAGTTTATGGATACCTGTAATCATTTATTGTTTGCCGTTCCTGGTTCCCTTACAAAAAATTACTGCAGTTTTTCTGAAGTAATACTGCAGTTTTTTGGACATGAAAAAACTGCAATACTGCACTTTTACTGCAGTATTACTGCACATTTACCTCAGTTTTACTGCATTTGTACTTCACTGTACTGCAGTATTACTGCACTTTTTTTTTTATATTGCAAACCTACAGTTGTACTTCAATGTACTGCAGCTTTATTGCATTTGTACTTCCGTACAAAAATAACTGCAGTACAACTGCAGTACAGTGAAGTACAAATGCAGTAAATGTGCAGTAATACTGCAGTAAAAGTGCAGTATTGCAGTTTTTTCATGTCCAAAAAACTGCAGTATTACTTCAGAAAAACTGCAGTAATTTTTTTGTAAGGGTTGTCCCACCTGCACACCGACCAAGCTGGACACATGGCCTACACTCACCTGATGCGTACAATATTGTCTCATGGAGATAGGTTATCCACAATGCAGCAAAGCACACAGATGCAGAACTACAAGGTATTGGTTATAGCCATATATTAAACAGATGACTTGTCTATGGGTCTAGCAATTTGTGCCAAAAATGAGGGTTTTCCTCATTTTCTAAGTTTTATCATCTGATATTGTAACATGGATATTCTCATATTAGTCCTAGAGAAAAAAGGACCTCTGAGGTCTTGAGAGCTTACGCAACTCTATTCATCTTATTCTATGGACTTTGGCTACCACAAGTTATAAAGAAATTCTTAAGGCGCTAGTGTGATATGTATACCTTTCTCTTATGATATGTAAACCCACTGACGGCAAAAGATGAGTATACTCATCATTAAAACCTGGAGATTTATACCGTCTGCCGAGTATTCTTGTCATTATGAAAAGCAAGCGGTGTCAGGAACAGCGTATCTTGATTGCGAGGACAATTGGTTTTAACCAACTGATGATGTCATAATGATATCACTGGAGTCCCTGTAAATATTTATGTAATAGAAACAGTGCTGGATTAAGGAATTTATGAGCATGAATCTTAAAATGTATTAAAAATGGTAGATGGTGGATCCCATACTAATCTGTCGTAGAATATAAGTAAGGTTTGCTTAATCAATACATTTTACTGCCACTTTAAAGAGTTGATTCCGTTATCCTTCAAATCGCAACTAGGAAGTTCCAATGAAAAACATATCACATAAAGAATACAAAAAAATAATTAATATTTGTTCCATCATATGCCGATATATGATCAGAAACATTCCATCGCTGTGGACTATGCCAAACAAATAAAACTATAGTAGACCGTATATTGGTCTGGAGTAGCCCACAGGAATGTAAAATTACAGCCTTCCCCTGCCCAAAATGTCCCTGGACTATTAATAATTTTATTTTACTCCATGTGTCAAAGGAGTTAAATCTAATCCAGTTTAGGTCACTGCTTCACCACCCACCGCAGACCTATAGAGAACGGTAGAAAGAACTCTAGAACCATAAATACCTAAAGCTCACGTTTGGGTAAATAAAATGAAATAAAACAATATTAGCCTTTTAAATGAGGCACTTCATTGCCTAAATAGATACTAAGAAGGTTACAAAGGGACATAAAAAGTAAAATTGTCTGGGATGACCATGGGGCGTTTGTCCAGTGTGCCAAATGGCCAATCCTGGCCTGTACCTTGATGCCAAAATAGTGAGTGTAGTTTTTTTTAAAACTTTAAAACTTTAGGAAACATTAATTTCATATTTTCTGAAACAAGAGAGGATTAGTTGTATGTGGATGTTTTATGGAGCGGTAGAAGTTACAGGAAGAGGTTAAATGGATGATTCAGGTTGATTAACAGGTTGATTAATGGAGAAAGGTGTTAGGAAGTTGGGTATTAATCATATAAAGTTTAATTAGGAAGGAACAAGAAAAAGTTTAGGATCTATTGTCACTGTATGAAAACACTGTGATCACCAGGGCACACTGCCGCAGGCTTCATGCCAGTAATGTGTGTATTATTGGTGGGAAGTGTGCGTCAGCAGTGGGTGTTTTTTGTCACTGGTGGGTGTTTTGTCACCAGTGGATAGTATATGTCACTAGTTGGTAACATTGTCACCGGTGGGTGTTTAGCAGCAGAATCATAACTATGCCATTCTTAACTCCTACGAGTAAGTAATCTTTATTGGGAGATTACCAGCGGGATCTAGTGGTCACTATTAGATTTAGATCACTTGATCACAGGTTGCATATACCAAAGAATTGCCAGTAGAGTAGCAACCTTTTGATATACCTGACACCACAGTATGGAGACTAACCCACCTCAATCTACCTGGGTCTGCTTGGCTTTGTCTTTATGTTAGTATAAATAGTCACAAACATAACCGGCTGTATTACTTCTTTATTTGGAAATAAGAACATAATTATGGATTTTCTAACAAAGAGATCAAAATAAATTATACTTGAATGAAAATTGCTATGCCATATGTACCGTAGGGCTTATAAGTGAAACTTAAGACTGTATAGGATGACCTGGACAGCATATGCAACGAATAAGATAGTGTGCACGTGAATTGATGGTATGTGTATATGTTTTCACTGGGACAGAACATGTGTAGATTGTGTGTAATTATGGAGACGGTATGCACGTGTGTAATCACTGGGACATGTGTATGTGTGTAGTCATTAGGACATGTTGTGTCTGTGTGTCCAAAAGAGAAGCAGATGAGTGTGTGGTCAAAAGGACGTGTGTGACAACCAGTGTATGTGTGTATAAATAAGGGGACCAATGTCTGTCTGACTTCTAGAATAGCAGGTGTATGTGTTGTGCAATCACACTAGATATTCCAGAGTGTTTTTGGTTACATGGAGGCCCTGTTTCGTGTTCTTGCTCTTCTTATACACCCTGACTTTTAGCCCCCGGAGTCCATATCCTGCCCCTTTATTCTGCTTTCTTATCTTTGTCCCTTTGTAGTTATTTTCTCTTAGAGCTCTGTTTTGTCCCAGTTTTGCTTTAGTGCCCCCATTTCCTTTAATCTGTCCCTCATGTTGTCTCAGCTCTACTTCTTGGCTTTGCCCTGGGCAGCCACGGCTTCCATAGCTTTCTTCACGGTCTCTTCATCCCCAAGGAAGGTCATGGGTTTTGTTGGTTTCAAGTTGTCGTCCAGCTCGTACACAATTGGGATTCCAGTAGGGAGATTTAATTCCATGATGGCAGCATCAGACATCCCTGCAGAAAGAAAACAAGCATTGGAGATTGAATGCCTAGTGAAACACTAAACAAGACACAGGATCTGTCACAACATATGTTAAAGTTGAAATTGTTATATATATATATATATATATATATATATATATGCCTTTCTATTCTGTTTTTTAAATTCTGTATGTAGCAGAGTGTAAGTTCTGGTGGATAAGATTGTCCTCTAAATGAAAAGGGAGGCCAGTTTTCATGTTGTTCCACCAGATTGAGATCCTTTAGGCTTTCTAATGAATTGATCTTAAGTATTTGGGCTCCATCTGACCAATGATAATGTATATGGCAGAAATCCCTCATATTATGTACAAAGAGCAGGTGATGTTACTCAAAAAGCATTTAATTAACAAAAAGGATTTAGCAGTATAAATATAATGTAACTATAAAAAGCAAGATGGTTCTTCGCCACTCTAAAAAAGAAAAAATAGTAATTTCAGATGATACTTGTTGTTGGTGTGCAATTCTGCATCAAGGATATCACTACAGTTGGGTCGTCCACAAGGACCTTTTCCATGCAATGGGATCTTTAAACCAATAATTGTTAATCGTTTGGGGTTTCCATAACGTTTACCCCGCCACAATTTATGTTGTGTGTGCTTCATGTTTGGAACTGTAAGAATAAATTCCATAAACCCAAGTATCCACAAGGTGGCAGAATGACAAGGATACAAGGACAGGAATGAGCAGCTGAGGGTAGTTAGGGGTGGATATTTATACAGTGCTTCTTGTAATTGGAAATGTGATCAAGAATAGTAACAGGGTGACCTTTAGGGGATGAGGTTGAGCTGTGCAGGGGGCAAAAAGGAGGGTATCAAGGATGTAAACTGGAAGGGAACAGTTTGAAAGGGTATGAGGAAGAGAAAATTGAAAACCTTAAAGATTAGAATAACTAGAATGGGGGACAGGAGATAATATGTACTTTGCTGAAAGTGAGACTAAATCACAGCGGTGGGCAACCTTTGCCACTTGACCCAATTAGTGCTTATGTAGGTCACAACCATTATACAATTTGTGAGTGGCTGGAGGTGCTGAGAGTGACCCAGAACAACTGAAGCATCTAATCACCTTTCCCATCAAGTGAGGACATCAACTCCTGCAGGCAGTCTGTGGCCAAGTAACTAACGAAGGATCAGAGGTACAGCTCTGCAAACCTTTTGCTAGGGGTAATTTTGGGAAATGTCACTCTAAGGCCAAATGAAAAGGTCACAGTAATGTATCCAGCCAGCTGTCAGTGTGAGTGCAGGCAGAAGGTGGGGAGGAGGTAAGGCCAAAAGACTAGCTATACATATTTCATTAAACACAACAGCCCCTAATAGGTAAACAGTATACCGCAGTCTGATTTCATGTCTTTTACTGCATGCAAAACAGTTATTTTCTTCTTTATTATTCGGGATAGATAATTAGACTTCTTTCTCACTGTCTTCCACCTCTCTGGTTTTGCTGAAGTATGTACGCTTCCCACACAAGTGATTTTCACTTGCCAACTGTGCCTTTGAAATCTATGGAAGTTCAATTCGTATACATGTGAGTGTCTTACACGCAGGTCCCAAGTATGTGACTTGAACTACCATAAACTGTGTATGAGAGTTGAGCTGGCAACCACAAATGTGCTTGCTGTTTCAGCAGGAGAAGAATGAAAAGTAGACAGAAGAGTTCATGTTAGAACAGATTATTTTCCTTTCCTAGGATGTGGTGGAATCTTGATTTGCTTATGGATAGGAGGTGTCAGAATAGAGAAATTCTGCATGTGTGTTCCATATGGCATATTCTGGGTTAGGGTGGCAGATCTAGAGGGTGGCAGTACCCTCTGCTGTGTGGCCTGGATCTGGTTGCTCTAATGGGTGATTTAGGCTCCCAGGTGCACCAGATCAGATCCCGGTTCACAGCACAGGGGCCGTAAAGGTAAGTGCTTATGAGTGGCAGTTGCACTAACATGGGGGCAGATAGGTCATACCTAGGGCAGATAGAATTCACCGCTGCATGTTACAGATCACGTTTAGCATTTTCAGCACCTGAGTTAAATTTACAGTTTGAGTTTAGAACAGTCATACTTCTCACCAACCAGTCTATATCTTGCAGATTTAAAGCTGCAATATTTATATTTTCAACCTACTTTAAGTTCCCTATAGAGTGGATACAGAGGCAATGGTGGCCAAGCCAGTGATATTGTGTTGGTACGTGGCCCTAAAATATTCATTTACTCATTTTGTAGTAGTCTCCAATAACCAAGCCTCACCTTCCAAGTGCTTGACGATTCCCCTCAGGCTGTTGCCATGTGCAGCAATAAGGACCCTCTTTCCAGCACGAATCTGGGGGGCAATCTCGTCGTTCCAGAAGGGGAGGGCACGGGCAATAGTGTCCTTCAAACTTTCACAAGAGGGCAGCTCGGCAGGGGTAAGAGATGAGTATCGGCGGTCCTGTGGGTGCAAGTGGGTTGAACATTGTAAGGGTGCTAATTTCTCAATTTGCATCATTCTAAAAGATAACATGTGCAAGCAGTCAATGATATCAAGGCATACTGTAGCCAATAATGGACTTTGCAACAATCTTCCATGGGTTTGCAATCTTGTATAGTACAGTTATCTGAAGACACGCTGTGATCAATTTAAGGGCTCTGTATGTAGATGTTTCGCTATTCTAGAGCCCATCATTTATCCCACCTAAAACATTTTTTACCCAAAATTTCTGTCTACGTGCTAACATGTACTTTGGTACATGGTACTGCTCTATGACTTCTAAGTTCACTCATTGAGAACTATTTTAATACATTTTGGTAGACCAATTCTTCAATTGCTTAGAAAGGAAAAGCTGGCATTTCATAAATCTATCTTTATTCAAGATGACTCTGAGAGCCTTAAAAATGCCTTGAAATAACACACGACAATAAGACTCATAAAATTCACCAAATTGTTTAAAAGTATATGAATCACAGGCTGATCAGAAGCAATCTCACTGCTGGTTTTATACCCCAGATCATTATGTGCACTACCGTTTGGGGTCACTTTCTGGCACGTTGTATTCGCTAATCCAAGTTTAAGTTAGAAAACCTTTTAGCAATTATGTTACAACTAGAAATGACCTTGTTTTCCATGAAAGTGACCCCAAACATGTTAACGGTAGCGTATCTGCAGCGGAAGCGGTGCATCCACCAGACTACAGAATAGTGAATCCACTAAAGTGTTCCAATATTGGTCATTTTTGCCAGGATATACATACTGACCAGCACATATGTATTGTTACCCTGCAGGATATGGCATTTAGAACAGGGTACTTGATTCCCTTCTCTC
Organism: Spea bombifrons; assembly: GCF_027358695.1. NCBI lineage: Eukaryota > Metazoa > Chordata > Amphibia > Anura > Pelobatidae > Spea > Spea bombifrons. Next base: position 99,108,266 of record NC_071090.1, read on the forward strand.
ACTACAGTAGCATATGGGGACTTCATATTTAGCATAACAATGGGTTTTCATATGTTATATAAAAATACGGTTACATACGTAATGCTACATTATAACCACTTGCATTAAAACAGATAGAGAGAGAAATGTGTGCAGCCATCACCTTGCTGATGAGCTTGTAGTAAGGATGATCTTCTCCCATGGGAGGTGGTGGAATATCATAAGATCTTCTCCAGATCTTCACCTGTTCTTCTCCATGCTTCTCAGCGGTCTCTGCCTTGTTGAGTCCTGTCAACCCACCATAGTGTCGCTCATTGAGCCTCCAGGATCTGACTACAGGCACCCACATCTGGTCAGTGCCATCCAATATATACCACAGGGTGCGCACTGCCCTTTTGAGCACTGAGGTGTAACAGATGTCAAACTGCATCCCAGCTTCATGCACGGCCTGGGCCCCCCGTTTAGCTTCTTCAATGCCCTTTTCGCTCAGTTCAGCATCAAACCAGCCGCAGAAGCGGTTCTCCTGGTTCCATGAGCTCTCCCCGTGGCGGACAATGACTAGGCGGTGAGGCATGATGGCTATCTGCTGTTGCGTGATAAAAGAGAATAGTAATATCATACATGAATAGCAGAATCATATTTGTGGTTTATAAGCTTCTGAGGCAGGAATAGACTACCCCTTACATTCTTACAACCACCCTTCCAACTATTGACTGATCATGACAAGTGTTGCAGTCCATGGCAACTTAAGTACACACTGCTACTTATTTGTGGCCTTGGGTTGGGTTTTTGTATCTAAAGGTCAATAAAAGCTATATAAAAAATAATCACAGGTGGTTCAGTGCCTATAACTATTGGCTAAATACAGCTACATTAGATTGCAAGCTTTCAAGGCTACTTCAGGCATATTGGAGCTGGAATCACTCATACATTTATACAGTACAATGATGCAGAGATTGTGAATTGAGAGTATGGTGGCATATGGGAGGTGTCTAGCAAGACAGACAGACAGACAAAGCCCACCTTAGAGTGATCTGCTTGATCTCCTGGTCCCTGGGATTATCCGCAGTCGCACTGAGAATGTCCTTCTCATATAGTCGTGTCACTCCACTTCATGCCCAATCAGCCAGAAGAAGAAAAGTGACCAATAGGAGCAGAAGATAAATGGATTGATGCTAAAAATAGCCCGTTCCCCACATAGCGACAGCTGGGCCTGACCTTTAATAGGGTCACGGAGAGGTCAGCAGCTAAAGGTCACTCAGCTCCACGGGGAGATGTGATGCTGGAATCTGCGTTAATGAGGCTGCCTGGACATGAATATTATAATAACACAGATATATTACTTTTCCTCTTATATTGACACTATAAATATTTGATTCCTACTAAATACTCCAGCTGATCCTCTCCTTACAAGTAAAGTGTAAAATCTCTGAGCAGCAGAGAAACACACAATCCTGGGGCTCCCCTGTAACCTCTGTTATGAGACGGCTCCATACTTGAGAAATCTCCAGGTTTGACCTGGAGTCTCCTGGTTAAGCACTGCTTTCCAATGTCTCCGGGTCACTCTCTTCTTCCTCAGGGGCAGGGGAGTTGTGTTGCTACCCATACGCAGCCATACTCACCCAATTTGTCAGTCCAGCGACAGATCAGGTGCTCCAATGTATGGCCACCAACTGGATATGTCCAGCATAAATACATAAGGTGCAGCCTGTCATATCCAGTCGCCGGCCACACATACGTCATTAGGCAGCTTCCAGCCTTAGAGTGCCATTTTATCCCCAGTCTGGCCCTGTATATAGCCACACTATGTGTAATTAGAACCATATGTATTATATTACAGCAGGAGTAGTCAGCAGGTAATTCGCAAGCATTGACTTTAATCAGCTCAGCCCAGGTCGCTCAGTGGAGGGACAGGAGATGGAGACAAGTAGACTCAAAGTCTTCTTCTTGTTTATGATTTTGGTCCTTGCAAGCATCAGTACAGACACTCATGACAATCTCTGATTGGTGCGAGAGAGTCTGATTTACTCCGTGCCAAAATCCAGCTGGAGCATCTCTATTGTTGTGGAACTTCAACTCACACAACTCTCAGCTAACCGTTGGCTCTCATAAAAGCTGCAGCTCTATTTTGGTTTAGCAGATAATGTTTGTGTAGCTGCTTCCCTTTGTGTGACTGCTTTGGCCAAGCATCGTAAGACAATACCTGTGAAGGCTTAAGCAAAGTATGTACGAGAACACCGACAACATGCGTTAAAATTGTCTAATCATAAAGGGTGAATGGACATTTTTCTTGCATCAAATAACAAAAAAAAGTTAACATCACATTTAAGGATGAGTTTTAAAATCTGGTTTGGTGTCTATTAAATTAACAGTTTCCTTTGATAAAAATTGAGAGCTGCGTTCTTTAATTCATTGGAAGTTAATGTGTGGATTAAGACATTATTTTACACTATTACATAGACCGCCTGGTGTAAGGTTCAGATGTTATATGCATACAATGTCTAATTTCAACTTTTGCTATACATATTGTTTGGGTATGTTATGGTACGCACTGCATAACGTCTGCTTGGGCCTCTGACCTCATATACGGCCGTGTTCCCACAAGGATACGTATATATACGTATATACGTATATATATATACTGCAGTATGGTGTTCACACAACGTCCAAATCACATATATATTTATTATTTTTATATATATATATTCACACGCACATATATAATGATGTTGTTGCGTTTGTATGGGTGTGTATAGCCTATAGCTTTGTGTTTATTTTATACAATGTCTTTCTTACGTCTTCATTATGGTATATTGTCAGACTAATTATAGCACATCCCAGCCCTTGGGACTCTGCCCTCCCTTGATCCAGTAAAACCAGTACAGACAGGAATGTTGATTGAGGAAGGAGCTGACTTGGTTCTTGTTGCTACAGCACCCCCTGCTGTCCGCAGCTGACATCTGCTGTTGACGATGTACTGAAGAAGGGCATTATTACAGTATCCATAATTATGTTTTATTTATAAAGCACAGACACATTTACGTTATGTACAGAGGTGCGCACACTGAGGTTTGATGTCCATACAAAATGTAAACATACAGTTACAAAAGAATATTAGGGACCTGCTTACAGCTTACAGTCATAGCAAAAGTAAGTTTGGGTAAGTGGAGGTCTCCAGCAACTTCCAAACAATCGCACAAGCCTGGATTAGAGATGTAGGGAATAGCTTTCAACAGCTATGCCAATATTCCACCTAGTGTACAAGTCCATCCTAGTGGCCTAGTAATAAAGCTGCCCTAGGCAACACTCATAAACAGCCTGGCACAAAAACACTCCAGGCAGTTGCCCAAAAATAAATAAAGTGAACCTGTCATCTAAAATAATTCCACTGCTAGTAAGTATCATTATATACACATTGTGCTAGTGAAATGGCTAGCAAATGTATATATAAAACGTTGCTGGTGCAGGTTCCTGGTGGATTCCAATATGGCTGCCTGGGTGCGTGCCCTAACTTCTGCATGTTGCAAAGCACTTTGATATACGTTTCCGGACACATAATGTAGGTAATAATAATAATAATAATAATAATAGATTTTATCTTTCGGAACTCCCAACCGTGGATGTTTTGCTGGATGATCTGTCCAATGAAAGAACCTTCTCTTCTTATACATAGAAAAACTATAGATCCCTATAATGTGGGACATCTGATGACCAATGTGGAGACACATTGAGATCTAACCTGGACTAAGTGGGGTGTAGAATAGAAAGTAATTACTTGGTCATCTAACTCCAGTCATTAAGGGCCTCAAACAGGCCAGAATTTAGGCATATGCCGGTTTGAGCACAGGCATCCCCATTAAAAATTAATTAAACAACTTGTGCTCAAACAAGCATTCAAAGAATTCCTGTCCTGTTTGTGGCCCACTAGGACTGGGGTTGTGCACCATTGTAGTAGTCGCTCACTATTATGACCAATGTGCATTGATAGACTGGGGCTAATAGATAATGGACATGATTACAGGGTAAATGGGGGTTCGTAAGAAGTTACTAGTGTTTGGCATGCAAGAACATATTTTACCAGGGGCTGAGAGTAGCGAGGGTTGTAAGGACTTGGCCACAATGAGCATGAATGGAATTTTCAGGGTTATTATATGATAGGATAGCTAATATGGGCAGAAACTAGCAGGGGTTATGATCGTGTTGTGGATGAGAAAGGGAGAGTGTTGTCAAACAGCAGGAGTATCATTTAGGATCCCGCACTCATCTATAACAATCTTCTTGCTGGTCTTCCCACTATTCGATCCATAACTTTCCATCTTTTTCACAACTTCCATTCCTTCAACAACATGACCAAACACCACATGCTTCCCATTGAGCCTGGCCATGGAGAGAACGAGAAGAAATCAGGATGACAGACTCAGGAAAAGAGGGACATCAAGACATCAGTTGAAGGCTGTTAAGGCCATTGCTAAGATAGTAGGAGAAGTCTATATCTTAATGACTTGGATGCTGCAGAGTTATAGTATTTGACTCTGTCTATATCTTCTTGCCTCCTCCCACACTCCATTTTTGTTTCCCAGATTCCTAAACTTTAAAGGTGCTGTTCCACCTACTCTGCTGAATTTAAGTGTAGCATTACAAACATTATAACTAGTAGTTCTGCATGTCCCAAGCCCTCACAGAAATATTTATTCAATCAGTTAACATCTTGCCTAAATTCATAATTTTTACTGGGAACATTTAATTGTCATGTGACACAAAGGCAGGCACTGTTGCCATAGAAACTGAAATAGCTTCTAAAATGTTTTCTTGTTGATTTTATGTGACTAATCCTTCGGAGAACCCCCCCCCCCAAAGTGACAGATCTGCTATTGTTTATTTTCTTAACACACTAGAGTGTTCACTTAATTATTATGCTAATTAGAACATCAGTTTAAGTCTATATCCTACTTTAATCTCTATTTTTTTTTAATTCTACCTTTATAAAGTTCTTACCAGTCAGCCTTGATGGTTGAAATGAAGAACTGGGAGCCATTGCTGTTGGGTCCTGCGTTAGCCATAGAGATGACACCCGGGGTACTGTGCTTCAAGATAAAATTCTCATCTTCAAATTTACCGCCAAAAATGGATTTACCTCCTGTGCCGTTGTGGTTAGTAAAATCACCTCCCTCAAATAAAAAATAAAAAAAATAATCATAAGAGGTAAATGAAGTGTCAAGGATGGCTAGTAAAAGAGCGCGAGAGAGAGAAGAATGTAGGCTAGTTAAGAAGAAACCAACAAAATAAAGCTAAAATACAAGCTAAATTAGGTTTGGCCTAAGAACAAAATCAGATGTGAGGGATTGTAATAGAAAATTTTCTAAGAAATTAAAAAGACCCGCCATGGAAAATGATAGACCTGTATATTGCATTTTGCGAGGCGGACCTACAATGTTTGAGAAAACAGCTTGGCAAGAGGGCATGGGCTAAAGGCCAGTGCTGGGCGCAGCCTGGCTTGTAAAAAGAAGAGGTAGGGCCCATTCGCTCCCAACAGCATGGATGGATGGAACAGGCTTACTTGCTTGCTAGTAGTGGGCGACTGGTCAGCCAAGTGTGTGCCAGTTGCCCAACCATACTTCTGGACGCAAGTATTTATATACATGTACATGTGGCCGATCACATAGTAAGTGAATGTGTTGTTCAAGTCCATGTGCATGTGTTGTTCAAGTCCAGCTCAGCTTGTGTATGAATCAAGAAGTCAAGCCCAGGGTCTGGCTCAACTCATGTCACACCACTGGCCAGCTCACTCACCTCTAGCACACACTCACCTGGCACATGAAGTTTGGGATTATACGGTGAAAAGTGCATCCCTTGTATCCATAGCCAACCTCTCCTGTGCATAGTTTGAGGAAGTTTTCTGCAGAGAAAAATAAATAAATGTGTGTGGCTGATTAATGGAGAAAAGATGCAAGAGGAGAAAACAGTGTGGGTAGAGTTCTGTGAGTGAAGAAGGGCTACATGACAGAAGAAGGAAGCCCTAAGGCAGATAAGATTAGAAACAGAAGTTAGGAAGCAGGCATAGAAGAGGTGACGGGAAGAAAGGATGAACAATATAAAACTGGCATTAGTGAAAGGACAATAGAGCAGGCGAGAGGAGATACAACAAGAGATGAGGTTGGAGTCCTCGGAGATCCAGAGTAATTCCACACCTGCAGTTTTGGGAACCACATCAAACCGGAGCTGGCGGAGGAACAAAAAGAAAAATCACAAACAGCTGAAAAACAAATGCAAAGGATATAGTCATGCAGCGGAATATTTTCATACTATACACCACACACAGATGTAGATAACGGAAAGCTCTCCAGCTGAAGGAAAACATACACTCCCATGATTCTTTCCATTTGGCTGAGGATCTTGTGAATTGCATTTCATATACAGCTGGAACGCTACCTGTTGGTTTCCCCCATAGTATGCACAACAGAACATTGAATAACTACAAGGGTGAATAAATATACTCATATTAAATATAATAATTTTAGAACAAATACAACTTGAGAGGCTGCACAATATAATCTACAAATCAAAAGTATTCTAAGACGTCTCTCCAGCTGCTTTTTAAGCTTGAATTCCTGTGAAATTTGAATATCCAGTGGATGGCTGGCTGGGATCACTGGACTTTAAAACAGCTGGAGGGCTATGTGTGGCCTCCATACACAGCACACATGGCTGAGAGGGGGCCAGATTTCCCATTTGGGAGACTAAGCACGTTCCAGTAAAGGGGTTTATCAGATCACCCGCTCACACTCACGTCTTGTCCATTTCACTATAGTCCCCATACACCATCTACCTGCTCGTGAAAACGCTTTTCCGCAAAGTGTACGTTGCTTTGTGTCTTTTGAGCATGGGCTTAAATCCAATCCTAAAAGAGACTTTTATCTGTATTGGACAACAGATAATGTCTGGATGGTGATTGTCCCTCTGGGTGAATTTCGCCGACAATTCAAAACACTGAAACACTTTTCCAACAAAATGTGTTGAACATCAGTTGTTGGAAAAGGTCGTACGTTATGAAGATTTGCATTTAATGGTGTTATTGTCAGGTGATGGGGGTCACATTTGTTAGATTACACGAAAGCAAATTTGTTTCAGGGTATGATTGACAGCAGAATACAGAGGGGGGGGGGGGTAAATCCCTTTATTTGATCTCTTATGTCCCTAAATCCTACTGGTCATCTCAGCAGGAAATCACCAGCTACTAATACCCACCAACCTGCTAGAATCAAGAGCATTCTTACTAGTTAATTCTTAACCTTTCTCGAAATGATTCAACTATTAACACATATGGAAAAAGAGTGTGGGGATTTACTGAGAATTTCAGATAGGAACTATAGATTTAGTGGTATTAATACAGATTTTCATAAGGCACCATGTACTAACAGGATTCCATTCCAGGTGGACATTCAAGGAGAAGTACATTTGTTCTATTCATTAGATTTTTTTTCTCCCAGTTGGTATTGTATTAACGTTATTGTTGTGAAGTTTAATACTAGACACAAATATGTTATGCAGCAAACTTAAATCACACTGGCTATTCATGTCTAACAATAACCAAAGGACGTTGAAAGAACACGGAACAAACATAGAAATGTTCCAGTCAAATAACCATCTGGCCCATCTAATCTGCCCATATTTCCCGATGTAAAGACTCAAACCTTATATAGAATTAGATCCAAACGGATTAGGCATCATCATACCCATCAATTCTTCCAGCGACCCAAAAGTGAAGCGGTCAGTCGGGTGCCGCCGCAACGTGTTTCCCCACCATCGCAAATAGAACAAAAATAAAGCAATCAGGTAAGCAGCGCAATCACCTGACTGCCATATTGAAAATCACGTCGATATGAGTCTGATACGATATAAAATGTAAATCTTTATTAACGTTCCAAAAATCATAAGCGTAAAAGGACATCAGTGTCTAACGCGTTTCGCCTAGCTGCTGAATCACAGACTGAAACCTTAATCAATCCTTGATTTTGTCTTAGATCTGGGGTAACCATATGCCTATCCTGTATATGTTTAAACTCTGTCACTGTATTAGCCTCCACCACATTTGCTAGGAGGCTGTTTCACTTATCTACCACCTTCTCTAAAGTAAAGTAAAGCTGAAAGTGATGCCCACACCCAAAAATTAGAGCGCTGCCCAGAGGGTAAAACCCTGCCTAGGATCGTATTACCTCTGTAACCCCTGAGTTCTCTGATTCCAATGCTAACTCTAACTCAACTCTTGCACCAGAGACCATTCAATACCCATTTAATAAGACGCTTGGGCTAATTGCCAACATAAAGGCTTAATTTACTGTAAGAAATCCTTTCATCTGTCAATGAAATTCTGATAACATTAGAGCGTTTTTTGTTTGTTTATTCTTCGCACTCGAGATTTTCACCTCCTGGTAAATTTACCCCGTTATTTACATGGCTTTGAGCGACACTGCGGAGGGCTGTGACAGTGAAGAATTGGCAGAGAATCTGCAAACATCACTCTGTTCTGTGTCCTGCACCCACGCAGGGTGACATCACCCACTGCTCCTCCCCACTAACATCTCCGGAGCTACGGATAAACCACCCTCTCTCATTTATTGCCATAGACACTGAGCCGCAGGACTGAGAACGAAGAATCATTCTAATTTAAATTCCTTCTTTCGAGATCAGTCCATACTTCTGTATGATGCTACATGGCTGGAATGGAAGAACCACCAGTAGACCATCTACCCTATAACAGTGGCTCTAGGATTTTGGGGTCCTAAGCAAATAGAATTGAAGGGGGCCACTATGGAAACTATTACCCCTCCATAATTTAATTGCAGCACTTAAATCACACATTTTTGTTCTAGAAAGCACAGAATACATCGTGTTCATTGAACATTCTGACCGATACTTGCAGGTGGACCTTATGGAATGTCTGTAGAGTAATGAGACAGCTATTGTTTTAATCTGCGTTGTTATGGTAGCACTAACTCTGTATCCTGTAATATAGCGAAGCCAGTTAAAATCCCAGCCAAAGGAAGATATTTAACCCATGTAAGGCTGGAAGGACAGTGCTAATGACATTTGTGGGGGTTAGTTTAGAGGGATAGATATGGTGTTTACTGTGGCTCCAGTGTGGCTGGAAGGAGATTAATCAGATCTCGGTTGTAATTCCACTGTCGCTTTGCTTAATCAGATGGCATCTGTTCCGAAACCTTTGTACTAACCGGCATAGACTATATGCCTTCCTCCCTTCAACATTTGTTAGAACATTCCCGTCATTTTTTGTAGAAGCTTATGATGTGATGACCAAAAAATTAAGATAGTAGACAAACAATGAGAGGCAGATGAGTTGGGACAGGCAGAGGAAGGGAGTGTGGGTGGTGGATGAGAGGCAGAATAGAAAAGTAAGGTTAGGAATTAAGCGGGGGGAACAAGCACCATGGATGAATGGAAAGTAGGGTGGTGGATACAGGACAAATAGGGGAGGGGGAAGACATAGCCTGAGGTGAAAGAACAGTAGAGGCACTGTGTGATAGTGAGATGAAACGAGACAAAGGGCTGCGCTAGGTCTGCCGTTTCGCAGAAGTAGTAGGAGAAACAATGTAAAAAAAATACCTTGTAGATACATAATGTTAAAAAGGGGAGGACTAGCAGGTAATTGTCCTATGTGGTATACAGATTTAAAGATTAAAGATTAAAGATTAAAGATGTGTAGACTTTTGGGCTGTTTTATTATCAGAGAGTAACCAGACCATTGAGCAGCGGCACACTGTGGATCCCGATCTCTGCCTATTTTAATGACACAGGTGCTCAAAAGCTTCCTTCTTGAGACCTGGCATTGGTCTAAACCAGAATACGCTGCTGATCTCCTGGCTTCGTGCCCCATTCCCTTACCCGCCTGCTTTCATCTCTTTTCTGCTTCTATCAAAGCCAGACTAATACTCCATGGACATGTGCCATATCCATGGGTATGCCATAACCCCTTTACTTATTACATGCCATCATTTCTATAATTGTCGGATGCAATAATCCCTGTCCACTTCGTCATGGCAAACTCCAACCGTGCCTTTATATCCGATTTAATTTCCTGTCCCATGTCATAATCTCATATGCATACCTCCCAAGTATCCCTCTATAGACAGTTACATAAATAGCTATAACCTGGCCATAAAGTCACGTAAAAGTCTCTAGAAAGCTCGTCCATCTATTCACACGTCAAACCACATTCAGTGGCGTAACTACAGACCCCTGAAACCACTTCTTTTGTCTCCTCGCAGGGGGTCACTTGGCCTAAGCCATGTCTTTACAGTCCAGGTGAGATGGGCCCTTTCTAAACAATTTTGAACCGGTGCAAGGAGACAGAAACCCGCCGGTATAATGTTACATGATCCCGCAGTGGAACCAAGGCTGCAGAGGACCGAAATATGCAGGAGAGGTAAGGGGGTACAGACAGGAGGGAGGGAGTATGTATGATTGTATGTACGTGAGCATGAATGTCTATGTATAATTGTGAGTTAACAAGAATCTGTATGTGCAAGCATTTGTATGTACGAGCCTGAATGTGTAAGTGTTTGTGTTTTAGCATAAATGTGTGTGAGCATAGATGTGTAAGTGGTGTGAGATGGAGTTTGTGTTAGCATGAATGTGTATATATAAGTGGTGTGAGAGGAAGTGTGTGTGTTAGAATGAGTGTGAACGTGGGTGTCGGTGAGTATGAATAAGTGTATGAGTTAGCATGTGTATGTGTGTTAGCATGTGTAAATGTGTGTAAGTCTTTTTATGCATGTGTGGCAGAGTATGTTGCAAGGGGAAAAGATGGCACAGACAAGCTGTTTGGGGGCAAAGATGGCATGACCAGGGCGTTTAAGATTTACAATGGCACTGATAAGCTACTTAGGGCCAAAGGTGGCACTGTGGCACATGTTGCTTGCTGAAGTTTTTGCACTATGGCCCTGTTGTTTGTAGTACGCCAATGACCATCTCCCCTAAAACAAAGGGGTCTCCCTGTAACCAATTGAAGCATTGGGAGGTAAGTGAATTCACTAATTTCTCCCATATAGTTTCTCCACTACTAATGTCACAACGTTTTAAAGGGACACTTGTGGCTGTGGTTGTGGTTAAATGTGACTTTGTTATTTGTGTTCTTTAGTGAGGTGTTTAGAAGAAAAATTAAGTATTTTATTTTCATAGAGCAGTTTATATTTTCTGTTCTCTATGTGACATTTTAGGATGGTAAACACTGTGATACACTCATACCCAGCAAACATTCTGAGCTCCTATAAAAGAGAGACACCGGGGTAGGAATAGGGACAGAATTATTTGGGTCCTAAAATGGGACTGTGTCTCCTAAAGAGGGACACTTGGGAAATATAATTTTACCATATTTTTATATATATATGTTTACAAAACAGCACTGGTGTGCAGCAGCGCACTAATTGTATTTAACCAAATAATATGGGACTCCAACACCCAACTTCCCCGACTTCCATCCCATGCGCATGTGCAAAGGAAAAATGTTTCCCCCAACATCCTATGCAATGATGAACATTATACGTAATATTTACTTATGTATTTCTATCAATGTCAGCTAATGCTTTTTCATAAAGGGGTCCTTTTCATCAAAAAGAAAGTTTGCAAAATTGTTACAGTGAACCGAAACAACTCACAGTAACTCATGAAAGAGTTAGTGAGATAAAATCTTTTAGAACAAAGAAATAGAATTTTGGACAAATATAACCTCATAACCTTTTGAGTGCTACAGGAGTGACGTGGTTAGTGACAAGTGCAGGTGGGGGTCTATCTATTGCAAACTCACCCAAGGGGTACCTTACAGATCAGCGTATCTTACCTCTATCACCACACGGCCAAGGGTAATTCCATCAGCCGTGATGTCAAAGAAGACCCGTTTGTTTTCCATGGCAAAGCTAGTGACCTGGTAGAACCAGAGGGATGCTGCATAGGAGCGTTCTACAACATGTGCCTTATATACCGAAACATACCCCTGGTTGTCCTGCCAATCATGCTGAATAGCTGATAAGACTATGCAGGAGGCCAGACACGCCAGGGCACTCAGATTCCCCTCCAGAGCACAAGTCCCCAGAATATTTGATACCAGCTCAGTGTATTATTCGCCCCTCTAATCCCCTTGGATATGCTGTGGGTAGCACCAAATGCTGTGTGATTATGCTGCGGGAGAAAGTACAATGAACACAATGCTATTTCCGTAACATCTCATAGCAGGGAAAATTTATCGTTCGCTTCTTTGTTTAGTATAAACTGTTGTATTCCCGATTAACACGTCGACCCAGCGTGGTCTCGTTCCCCCGCCATGGCCGTTATGGTCGCCCTATTCACAGCACCCCAACATAAAGAACGGGAGGTTTATATTGTGCAGTGAAAGTTCAGCAACTGATAGTGTTCTCTATAACAACATTTTGGGGTTTATTTATTAAAGGTTAATTAACAGGGGAGTTGTGTTTCAGCGGCTTGACTTGGTATAAAACAATCAGGACCCCAAAGAGCAAGCTTTTCTCACCAGGACACAATGCTCCATTTATTGTATATCAGCATTTCATCAGATGGCAATACAGCAGGAGGGCTCACCCCAAACACAGGGGGATGGAAATGCAACACCTGACGCGTTTCGCGCTACAATAAATGACGCCATTACAATCGTTGGGATTTAGGAATTTTAATTTTATGCCTCCACAGAGACCTGTCTGCTTCCTGTGTTTTGTTTTCTAGCTCATTGACTTCCCTATATATTATGAAGAGAAAAACCCAGTAAGCTTCTGATGCAGGAAGAGCTTGGCTGGCCCTGAATAATGTATAGTTAACTCAGTGAGATTTCCTCAAAGTCCCATCATCTATTAAAATCATACATTATGCACGGCCAGCTCAGCTCTTCGGCCCTTCATGCTTAATGAAGTGAGGGAGTTGTCTCATGACAACTCTCTCTTTAGTGAATAAGCCCCTTTTGTTGGAACCAAATACACTGTATACAGACATTTTTTTGGGGTAAATTATATAAATGGGATGATTTTCCTGACCTAAAGTCCAATGAATAACTAGGCTTGTGTTACCTTATTCTATCTTTTAATCAATTTTCTTGGATTCCTTACAAGTGTATTCCCCAACTTTACTGCCCTTCATTCCTCTACAGAACCTATAACCAGGTTATAAATTACACTCAGAAATTGTTATCGTGAAAATAAAATATGAGCGGCCCTTTTGCAGATTTTTTGCATGGTGCGTAAAGCAGCTAATTCCAAAAATAAACAATGGCATTCTTCTCAGCTCTGTCCGGTGAATTAAGTTTGTAAGAATGTTTGACAGATGATCCGAACAGCGACCCCCTGTTAACGGCTTAGTCTTTCTTGTATTGTAGCCAACTCTCTGTAGCAAAGGGAGGTGAGGGCAGCCGGGGATAAAGCGCTCACAAAATTTGGTTCTTTTTAGCCATCCTTTAAAACTCACCGGCTCTGTTCTTTATTGTTCACTCACCAGAAAACACCAGCTGCATGATGATGATGGTAGTTGCACTTCAATACCAGGTGAAGAACATGATGTTGGGTATTTCCACACCACTTTCACTAAAGAAAGTCTGCTCATCACTCTAAAGTGCCAAAGGCTATTAGTAGGTCACAAAACCAAAGTGAGTAAATCTCAACCTTGTATCTGCACCTCCGAGGACAGCCCTTAAATTAAATGTGTCCACTGTTGGCAAATTGAAATAATGAGGTCTTTTCACTAAAGGGAGGATTTGAGTTGGGTTTCAACTTCTTGACTTCTCGATTCAGCATGAAGCACCAACCCCAAATAAGAGCTTGTTCAACCCCCTATAATGCATAGATAAATCGGGAAGATTTCTTCAATGTCTCCTTAGACACTGACTTATACAAGGAGACCAAAAAAGTTTTGGACAAATTTGTCATTTTGTTTTTGTTTCCCATTCATTCAGAAAATAAATTTCTTCTGTCTTCTTTCTTCGTTCACTCCTCGGTGGACATGACCTCCTGCGAACTTCTGCAAAATGGCGGAGCTTCTCCCCCGATTGGAGGAACAGGGGAGAGTGCGTGCCTGAAAAATCTGTACCCTTTTGTTCGAAGTAACCTCACAGTCAACTTCCACAAAATGACAGACCTTCTGGGCACATCATCTCCCGATTGGAGGAACGGGGGGGGAGGCTCTGCCTTTTGCCTTGAAAAACCTCACAGTGAATTTCCACAAAATGGCAGCACCTCCGCCGATTGGAGGAACACAGTGAACTTCTGCAAAAGGGTGCGCCTCAAGGCACACTCTCTCCCACGTTCCTCCAGGCTGGCTGGAAAGTCAGCCATTTTGCGAACGTTCGCTGTGAGGTCATGCCCCATTGTCCACAGAGAAGTGGACGAAGAAAGAAGACTTTTTGGAGCAGTGGACGAAGAAAGAAAAAAATGAGAGCACCAACAAAATTCAAATGGAAATTCTGAGCTTTTTGCTACGTTCCTTTGAGGGAATCTCCTTGTTCGTAAGAATTCCTGAAATTTGGAAAACTTGTTAAAACTCTAGATTGTAAGCATGTTTGGGCAGGGCCCTCCTTACCCTCTGTAAATCAAATTCTTATATACTACTTGCTATGTACTGTTGGCCCATTGTACAGTGCTGCGGAATATGATGGTGCTATATAAAACAATTATAATAAAATTGCAATTCATATGTATCATAATGTCTATCATACAGGACCACCTCAGCCCTTCTTGCTGGCGAAACTTGTTAGGGTTGCCCCTTCATAACGAATGGTGAACTGAGGCATTCGAAACCACAACCTTCCTGGAAAATCTCCCACTGACTCTACCTTTAGTGAATAATGCCTGTATGTCCTCTTAAAATCCTTACGGTTAGTAGTATTGCAGTCATATTTACGGTAATAATAACTAAATACTATTACAGCTGCATGGCTGGATTGCAATCATTGCCTGCATCAAGCAATGGAAATCTTTAACGGGCTCCTTCGGCACCAAGTAAAACCGGACCCATTGTATATTAGCTCACACACATGCCTTACTACCCAACCTCACTTAAACAATTGCTCAAGTATGCGTTCTGCACGGAAAGAGCATAATATTAACCAACACCTGGCACACGCGTGAGGTACAGGCAGTAAAGTGCCTCACCCTGTCGGGGCCCTGAAGCTGTAAAATTCCATTAAAAGGCTGATATAGCAAATATAATAAAACATTGAAATGTAGCGTTGGTGAAAACATTTCTAAAGGTGAGACGCCTACAAGTTCAAACCTTTTCAGTTCTTGTTCATAACAAAAGCTAGAAATTTGATTGCACTGTTTAACCCCTTCAGTACACCACTGAGCTCCTGCATAATTTTTTTTTCCCATTTCTTGAAAAACAGAGAAACTTTGTTTCATGCTCTTTCCTCTGATCTCCCCTGCATTGATCACACTGTGGAGCACAGCCTTGCATTAACTGCAATGTGTGAGATCAGACAGCAGGGGAGCGATCAGCGCTCGTCACTTTCAAAGTCCTACCGTCCTTAGATGCCATCACCCAGCCTTCAGACTTTCTACTCGCCTACATATTTCCTCCGTCTCTATGCAGTTATTCAGAAAACCCGATGTGAAGATGCCTGGCAGCACTGGAAAGAGCCCAGATAGCTGTTTGTAGAGTGTCCAGGGTTTAAGTCCCTGTTTGGGTGCTCATCCTTTTTTAAGTCCCATATTTGCTCGATTAGAAGTTGTTTTGTTTGTTTGCTCTTATTTTCAGACCTCAAATAGAGATACAACTACAAGACTAAGATCCAGATCCCCAGCAGCGCTGCAGGGGACCTGGATCCTCCTCTCTGGCAGCCTCTGCCAGTTCAATATTGATAAATGTAAACCAATACACTTGAGATGTAAAAATCCCAAGGCGCAATACAACATTCCTCTTCAACAGAAACAAGAGAATTTAGGAGTAATTATTTCTGATTTATAGGTAAGCACTCCATTGCTCAATGGCTTGATTACAGGTATACCTTGGAAGTCTAAGGGTTTTTGCCCTAGTTTCAGAGTGAAAGGGCAGATGCTCAGGGTCACAGTCTGGAACCAACTCCTTCCTATTCTGAATTGTGTGAGCATATACTATACTCCCAAAGGGTGCTTTTGCTACCAGTATGTTGCAGTTGATATCCCTGCGTGTATCTTTCAATAAGTCAACGTTTAACATGTCAGTCAAGTCGCAGTGAGAACTTAGAACGTTCCCTGGTACGGTTACAGATCGTATCCTCCCAACCAGCCCATTTAAACTATGGAAGCTGTGCGGTGACAGCCTGTAGCAGAGACAAAGACTGTGGAGGGAAGGACTGGGTCAGGTCTAGGGCACCACCAAAGGCAAATAAACTGATAAAGGGAGTTGGTTACATATCACCCTAGACCTCACCTAGAGTACCATGTACAGGTGAAGTATAGTAAAATGGTGGTTTGCATGACTATCTGCATAGCTTGGAGAAGATGTGAAATTTTGTTTCAAAAGTCGTTTTAAAAGATCATAACCTAAATTCAGAAGCTTTGATGTAATGAGGGTGTTTTTATAGAGATAGCGGTAGATAAATGTAGCAACTGCCAAACAGAAGTGAAAGTGAATACAGCGAGGGACTTTAAATACGAATGGGATAGGAACAATGCTATCCTGAATCAATACTGTATTTCACATTGCCGGGGGGGGGCGCTTTCCCTCACCTGCTAATGAGTGTACCAAATGTGTTAAATGTTTGTTCTTAATGCTGTGCCTTTGGGGGGGGGGGGGCACACTCTAACCATTTTTTTTTTTAAGCCCAACTGTTCAGGCAGTACAAAAAGGGTCTTACATGAATTATAAATTGTAATAAAGTCAATGTGATACTCAAGCATCCAAAGTAAAAAAAAAAGCCAAGAATGTAAGCAACTTGATACTGGGCAGTGACCATAGAACATATAGCTATACTATCTGCAAACCTAGTTTGTTAGGACATGTTTAATTCAGCATTATCCATGTAACATTCTGGTTAATGTGTGACCCAGACTGACAGCATTACATACCACTGAATCATTTCATTGGCTGCCATAAGACCTCCATTCTTATTTCTAACCCATTATGGGTATGGATGACCACAAAAAAAAAATGAATAATTTTGATGTAACAGTTCTGAAGTACACAAGTTTTAGTGGCTTTTACCCGTGTGATCTTTGTAGAAATATAATTGTATTATATACAGTAACACAAGTTGGTATGAAACAAAGTACAGGAGACAGTTTGAGGTGATTTCATTTTATCTCAGATGCAGCTCTGCGGTCCACATAGAACTTTAAGGGAATGGGATTGGTAAAGAAAATCTGAAGGACAGAAGAGCAGAGGGATAAGCACCGCAGAAATGCAGCAGTTCAAAGTGCATTTTCAGCACTGAACTGGGTGATTCTGCCAGCTAACAGGAAGGGAATGCTTGTTGTGTTAAGACCAGAGGAAAATACCCCAAAACAAGGGAAAAATGCAAAAACACAAAAACAAGAGGGACTAGAGGACGCCTTTAAAGCTGGCCAGAGTTTTCAACGGTGATCTTTTTGCTGGTTTTCCCACTTTGAGAGCCATATTTTTCCATTGCTTTCACAATCTCAATGCCTTCAACAACACTGCCGAACACAACATGTTTACCATCCAGCCTGAGGAAAAAAGAGCAGAGTGTTGTGGTTACAGCCAGATCAAGTAGCAGAATTTAGGCCGCTTAGAAATTCTCTTAGCAATAAGAGCCTTCTATAGTCAGAAGCAGCTTTTTGCTCCTTTTCTTACAATCAATATTCAAGCCCCATTTTGAGGGGTAGCCACGAAAAATCTTCAACTGATACATCTGCTTAAAGTACCCAGCTGGCCATACCAGTCATGTCTATACCCACCAGTAGATCCTTCTCTGCAGGAAGCTACTTACCAGCTGGTCTTTTCAGTGCAGATAAAGAATTGAGAACCGTTTGTATTAGGGCCTGCATTGGCCATGGACAGGATTCCTGGGCCGGTGTGCTTCAGGTTGAAGTTCTCATCAGCAAACTTGTTTCCATAGATGGATTTGCCACCAGTTCCATTGTGGTTGGTAAAGTCTCCTCCCTAACAAAAAAAAACCCACCGAGTCTTCAGACACTAAGTGCATACAAGATTTCAATATTGATTTCATGCAAGTGCTCCATACTGAAGGCTCCATTATGGCACTACAGACATGTGCTAGTTGGGGACCGGAGACTGCCTTCCTATCGAGACCATTGCAAGTTTAAATTTACATAGTAATTCAGTTTTGAGAGGGGATGACTAATCAGAAGCACTTTTATTTAAGTCAATAAATGTCAGACTTTACAGTCTTAAATGTAGTTGTAGCTACATTCTGCACATATTTGTGATAACTCCATTAAGTGTGAGAGTGGAGATCTTAACAGCATTGGGTTGTTTTTTTTTGTTTTTTTCATAAGCACATAAACTTAAGCAATTCTTGGTTAAATGTAAGCAATTCAAATACTAGTTAGTGTATTTTAAACTGCTTCTAGAAACACGAGCCCTGCCAAGAAGCCATTAAAATGAGAAGCAGTTTTAAAGAGGCAGACCATGCCCCTACCTGGCACATGAAGCCGGGAATAATTCTGTGGAAGGTGGACCCTTTGTAGCCAAAGCCTTTCTCTCCAGTACAAAGAGCACGGAAGTTCTCTGAGAAGAAAGAAAAGTGTTAGGAGGAAAGTAATTTGTACATAAGTTGCAGATACCAATATCCCAAGCAGTTTGACCATGGGATACAGCTACAAACAGGATGAAACCAAATCTTTTTTGGGCCAGTAGAAGACATAAATAGCCAAAGACTGCAAACTACAGTATGAGGTAGGTATTCACTGATGAAACCCAAAAAGCCATATGAACTGAATCTGTCATCTGTAGATATGAGCTGATGCTACCCAAGGAAAATTTTAAAGACTCACCGGCAGTTTTGGGGACAACATCCGGCCTCAGCTGTGGAAAGAAAACAACAATTAAGCAAATATGGAAACGTAATGAGCTTGGATGCTCAGTAAATATGCCAAGATAAAGAAAGGCTGGTGAAGTAGTGGATGCCGGTACACAGCACACGCTTTACAGTGGAGGTCAGAAGTAAACTCAACACTAAAGCCAAAGTCTACAGCAGCTTAAACACATTAAAGACACGCACATGTGCAGGATAATTTTTAAGATTAGCATTCATACCCCAGTAGCATCACTCACTGGCACCTGCCCATTTGTGAGTCGATTCAAGAGATATGCGTGTGGCTGCTTTATGGAGGATATACAGACTATTAAAAGGCATTTATATGAGACTAGTCTGAGGAGATCTTTAAGGATTGCTGTCACATTATGTGGTTTAAAGGGTATAGCATTGGCACCAGGTGATTAAAGTTTGTATGACAGCTGTGGTAATCCATGGCATTTAACATGACAAAAACAGCCTGGCAAGAAAACATGTGCCAGATTCAGAAAGGGTCAGTATTTATCCCATTATATATATCTATTTATATAATTACATAAATATCACTAGTTTAATAAAAATTAAGGGGGGACAAGCTGAATAAAATTGAGCTTTGTATTCCATTAAGATTGTCAGAGGCTTAAAAGGTGGTTGCCTCAATAAATGCACAAGACCAGGGCCCAGTTTTGTACCAGCATGCGCAATGTCATGAAATGCATAGCAGAGTACGTGGAGTTATACGAGCAATTCTGTAACTACAGGCATGTTTAAAATTTAGACCCTTTATAGATAATGGTTGACAAGTCATGGGGCAGCAGCTTTTAAACCTTGTCATACAAACCAGGGCAAGTCTGGCACCCCCCCCCCCCCACCCGCACATTACAGCAGACTTCAGGATTAAAGAGGGAATTGCAGTCATGCCAGCACTCACAGCCATCTCATTCATAACATACTGAGCACTCAAGCGGATGCTGACAGATGTCATTAAGACAGATCCAAGCTGCAGAGAGCATGATCACAGATCAGAAGTCTCGCCAAAGCAGAGGTTCACAAAGAAGCCCTGCAGGGTCTCAGCATCAGCAGCATCCAGGATCCTCATTGTGCGCCAGAGTATGAAGAGCTACTCGCGGGACAGGGTCTCACTAAAGCACTAGATCCCCTCCATACAGATTGACTTAGAACCCAGCCTGTTAAAGCAGTAATGCTGGTGTCTGCAGTCATATTAAGCATTTGGGCTGTCTATGAGCAGAGCCAGTGATTGGATGCAGTGTAACCATGGTAAAATCTAACCAATCACCCTCTTGAATTTTCAATCCTATCTTCACACCGCAGTGCTTTGCTCCTGCAGTGTGTAGGAGGGCAAGCGCATATATGTTTATTTTAGAATCTATATGTACATAACATACCACACTGATCTGTGTATATAAAAAAAAAAAAAAAAAAAAAGCCTATTAGTTTGAAGCATTCCACCCATAGGGCATATTTGTGTTTTGTATAAGGCAGACAGAACAGTGTTAAATCTGACAGTCAATCCCAAACTCTGCTTGAGGATGGCAAGGGGGAGAACCGCCATCTTTGGTTGATAGGTTCGTAAAGATGTCAGAAAGGCAAGCTACGCTACAGCTAGAACACCAGTCTTCAGATCAGGGCATACAAATGTTTGTACCTGTAGAACTGAATTTGAGGGCCAATCACTTAAGTTGAATTTTAAGTTGCTGTGAGGGCTTTACAAAATTGCATCCGAGTCAGATGCAGTAAGTCAGAGAGGCACATCCCGGAGGAGGATTTGGCGCTCTAGAACAATATGCCTCTGCGTTTGGGGGGTTACTCCAAGCACACCACTGAAACAAAGCCCAATTGACCGTTCAGCTATACAAAAACACAACTGTCACCCCAAGTACTTCAACAGCACCCATTTTCTTAATGAGCAGACATCACAGAAAGGGACACATTTAATTTGGGGCAAGACAGATGCGTCAGGAATACCCCCACATGCCAGTAGGTTTGCTTACCATACTCTAACATTAGGCAACCATCAAGATTTTGGCAGCCAGTTTTAGATCTGCAAAGGAGTACCCGGATTTAATCGAGTACTGCACCCTAGAGGTCAAGTTGAAGTGTCACAATTGGGCGCAACAGTGCCCTCTAATGGAGAACACCAGACCTGCGTTACTACCCAAGCAAGTGCCAGAACACCATGGATCAGCAATTTCGTGGCTCGATATAGAAAATGCCTACGTTTAAAGTTAACAGGTGACAGATTCCAGAACCGTTTCTCAGAGCATGACTTAGAAACCAGCCATGGAAGGGACAGGAACCCCCACGGCATAGACTGACTGCGTTATGTTGCTTTATTGCACTGCAACTAACCAGGCACTAGAGGGGGCCATGGCGATTCAAGCCATGTGCTGCTCTTTGCGGCACTGACAGCAGTACCCCCCCCGTGCAGTGGGCACTGCATGCAGACGGCTTCATTCTATGCACCCTGGAGATGGCTTAACCCTTTAAGTATAGGACGGGAAAGCTAACGACAAGGAACCAATGCACACCACGCATCAAGCACTGGCCAGCAGCGTACGGGCACCGCCAAGCGCAGACATTTTGAGGGAGGAGAAATCTGCACATTCCTTGATTCTTCATAAAATGGAGTCCTCCACCCCACAGCAAACTTGACAGGAACAGGAGGCGGGCAATCTATGCAAGTCACAGACCGCCATACAGCCTGGTAACCATTTTACTAACCCTGCAGAGGACTATCCACCCCCTTACGGCAGATCATTAATATTCAGGAAGTAGATACATTGTATTCATGAAGCCCCATAGCAGCATTACACGGGGGAGAACATACGACTTGCTAGTGGAGAAGAGGCTGCTCTTAGGGGCTTATGATGTAGATATGATGCATCAATTTGATTGAGTATAAAATAAACGCAATTTAGAGGTGAATCAGGAAACAGCCTTCTACCGAATCGTTAATGCAAATTACTCATCTACTTTATTAGATAAGGGTGGAGACCAGTTTACATTCAGCTACCTGGAGGACATGTATATCACATATAATTAGCCATTTACAGACATAAATACAACAAAGCATACAAATGTTTTAGAGATGATACTAGGAAATAGCTACACTGAAAGCCATGTGATGCTAGCCAGCCCGCCATTAGAAGGCCACACTTCAAGCCTGTCTTTGTAGCACACAATGTTTGAGGTTACCCTGAAACGTCGCCAAACCCATTCAGGAAGAGAACTCCATCAATTACCTCCATAATTACGCGGCCCAAAGATTGCCCATCAGCGGCGACATCGAAGAAGACTCTCACACGTGCCATAATTGCAGAAGGTTTAGAGAACACGCAAGATACGTTTTCAAAACCAGCTCACAGCCCTACTCGTTCCAAGAGAACAACCGAAAAGAACCTAATAACGGAAGCGCATCCACGGTTATATGAGCGGACAGGCCACGCCCATCGCAAGCCTAGGCGATTAGCAATCAGGAATGCGCAACAGACAGACGGACGGCTCCGCGGGCCAATAGCTGAGAAGGAGAGGCTGGTTGGCGGGACAATGCAAGGGAGAAGCATAATTGGGTTGGGCCTGAAAAGGCGCGGTATGGGATGGGCAGCTAGTGACGTGCATGGCGGGCATATTTTTGGTTGATTGATTTATTCCTGTAGCGGTAGAAGTGTCTGCTGCACGTTTAGACATTTTATTAAAGATTTTTCATTTTGAAGCCTGTAGGATCTTGCTGAAATAAAAGGCCTCGTGTAATACGTTCCGGTTTTATGCATGCAGTATGGCGCCTTCACAGCGCGGTAACTAATCTTATAAAAGAAACCTAACCCTTGCGGTGCCAGAAGTACTATGCTGCATTCTTCTTTAACATCCACAGTGCAGGATATTTCTTCATAAATGCACCACTACAGCGCGTCATAATGCTTAGGGGAAATACTGTTATTATATATATATATACTATGTTTTGTGTTTTTTATTTATTTATTATAATTCAGATGAAGTAATTATCCCCCTGGATGTTGGTACTGAAGCATTTAAAAAGTAACGCAACTGCACCTGATTATAGACCGCACCAAAACCCCTCGTTAATGAATATATTGTAATACGTTTTGCTATGATAATATAACTTTGTGTAATGTGTTTCTCCCAAACAGGACTGAACGCCATAAAACAGAAACATTGGACAAAACCTTAAAAGGGGGTAAACAAATAGTTTCCACAGCTGGAATGTCTATATTTTTAAAAATCTGCGAGTTCTAGAATATTGGTGATGGATTACAGTAGTAAAGGACCTGTTGGATAGTCTCCTTGTGGTAGGATGATTAGATGTTTCATTCCAATGTACTGTATACCGTAGGGAGTTATTAAGTTCATTGGTGCCGTGATTGATTAGAGGAGCCCTCTGGTCATTCTACCTTGTAAGTGGCAAAGACAAACATTGGTGATATGCGGGCGCTCAGCACACCGGGAGAGGCAGCTGAGAAGGGAGGAAAGAAATGAGAAAGTTGCTCTTTGGGGGAGATAGGCTACAGAGGAGAAAGCATTGCTTACCCTGCGGGGTAGCTCTCAGGCCAAGCTGCATTAAAAGGCAGGCTGAGGCTTCTTGGAGGATCTGCGTGTATGTATGTATGTATGTTTGTGTCTGTCTGCCTTGGAATGCAAGTTTGTGTCTGGGCATTTTAGTGTGTGTCTGCCTGCCTGGGTATACAGGTCAGCGTCTGTATGTCTGAATATGCAAGTGTGTGTCTGGGCATATGTGTTAGTGTGTCTAGATATGTATATTAGTATGGGTATATATGTTAGTGTGTCCAGCTATGTATGTTAGTGTGTGTCTGCCCGGGTATGCATGCCAGTGTCTGTCTGCCTGGGTATGCAAGTGTGTTACTGGGTGTATACCAGTATGTTAGTGAGAGATCGGGAAAAGGGCAAGGTAAAGAAGAGAGATAATGAGAAGATGATAAATAAAGAGAGAGATGGGTGAAGATGCTAGGACAAGACCTATGTGTGCACACTGGGTGCTCGGCCAGTCCTATGGGCGCTAAGCAGCTCTGTGGATACAATCTCAGTGCTGGGGCAAGTCCTATGCCTGCAATCCTGGTACTGGACAAGTCCTATCTGTGCAATATGGGTGCCAGGGCTGGCCTTTTGGGGAGTGCGACCTATGCCTGCAATGTAGGCACCGTCAAAGCGTAGGACGGGGGTCACATGCCTGATGCGCTCATATGACTCTGCCCCCAAGGGGAAGACCCATGGAAGGGAGGTGAAATTAGTTTTTACAACAGAGAAGCTTCGGGTCGTGGAAACTGCAGGTAGACCATATTACCATACCTGGGAACCTTTAAGCTCCGGCTACCCAGAGCCCCCCTTTGCGGGATGTAAATATGAGGCCCTGCTGTCATTGCAGGTGGTCCCGCTGACCTCACTGGACAACTGCCATTGTTGGAGGGAGAGTGGAGCATACCACAATGAGAAACCTCCTGTGACCCTGATTTTCCCGGTGGTGACCCAGAGAAGCAGCGCTTCAGCTGGAGTCTCCGGCCAAAACATGGGGAGTTAACAGATATGAGTTTTACAGGCAGGGCCCAGTTTCTCATAGATGTACTCAGCAGAGTATAGGGAGCCTATGGAACTCAAATTTTGAACATGAATGTTCATTTGACAGGGTGTTATATGAGTCCAACCTGGTCTTCCTTGCAGTAAAAACTAGTAGAGTGGGCACCTCATGATGGATAGATAGCTCAATGTTTTAATTGTTTAAAGAGACCAAAAACCTTTAGCTGTGCTGAATTCTAAATAACTGGTCGAACCTTTTGACATCAAAACAATGACTTCAAACAAGTGCTTCTGGTAGCTGCAGATCAGACCTTCACAACCTTCAGGAGGAATTTTAGACCGTTCTTTAATACAGAACTGTAGCTAAGCAATATTACCAGGATGTCTGGTGAGAACAGCTCTTATGAGTTAGGGTCTGGACTCTGACTTTGCCCCCCACCAAAAGGCAAATTTCCCTTGTTAAGCAATTCTGTAGTAGATTTACTTTGATGATTACTGTCCTGCTGCATCACCCAACTTTTATCGAGCTTCAGACGGTGGACAGTCACCCTGACATTATCCTGTATGATACCTTTGATAAAATTGGGGATTCGTTGTCCCCACGGAGATGGCAAGCTGCCTAGGCACTGGGGTAGCAAAGCAGCCCTAAATTATGATGCTCCCTCCACAATACTTCACCGTTAGGATGATGTTTTCATGCAGGTACATTTTCCAATACACATGAAAGTTTGAATGATTTGTATTCAA
Organism: Spea bombifrons; assembly: GCF_027358695.1. Classification (NCBI taxonomy): domain Eukaryota; kingdom Metazoa; phylum Chordata; class Amphibia; order Anura; family Pelobatidae; genus Spea; species Spea bombifrons. The sequence goes on from NC_071090.1 coordinate 99,133,545, forward strand.
TATAGACAAGATTGTCTCTAGTGTCCAGATCTTATTTAAAATTTAGAATATTTATAATCCACTCCAAGTTCATAGCTATACTGTTTTGGATTGCGTTCATAACACTTATGGCATGACACCGAATGCATTTTGACAAATAAAGAATGGCAGGGAGATATTTCAGTGATTTATTTCTATTTATTATGCTCTTCTTCAGTCAGCATATAGTCAAACTTAAAAAGGCTAAAGGCTACATGCACTACCCAGGCAAGGAAATAATCAAAAGTACTTAGGCCACATTGATTGAACAGCAAGAAGCTAATGTGAAAATATATTGCAATCCCCACTGAGCGATAGGTCCAGTTTAATTAACCCTTCCACTTCATTGTTTCATGGATACGCACATTAGAGCAGAAACTTTAAAGAATTAAGTAGGGTGTTTTGGAGGTAGGAAAACGTGTGCATCCTGTGTTCTAGTTACAGAGACATGTTAAACCGGAAGTATAGGGATATCTGTATACTTGTTGATAAAGATTACATGGAGGTAGCCAGATCCAGTTTCCTACTAAAACCTTGAAAACCTGCCACTCCAAAAGTGGAGTTTCCATTCGGGCTGTGGGTCAGTTGAGGAGGCAGAGGCAGATTTTTTTGTTGTTGCTCGTACACTGTGTGCGGCCTCGTGTTTAGCCGCAGGGTCACATTACCTAACGTTACATGACCCCGTGGTTAAACGTGAGGCTGCTCGGACAGCAGGTGAGCAGCCAAGAAAGTCTGCTGCTGAGAGAATGGTATTGGAAAGAGGGAGAGGGGGGGTGTGGTGGAAGGAGGGAAAGTGTATGTATATGTGTGTGTGAGCTGACACTTCTGCTGGGAGGCTGTTTCACTTATATACTGCCCCTGTGTGCTAACATTACATTACATTTATTTATAAAGCGCCGGCAGATTCCGCAGTGCTGTTACAGTCAGTAGAACAATTTAGAAATGCATACAATAACAAACTCTAGCGAGGTTACTTTCAAACAAACTTCCCTCTTGTACTATTTTAAATCCCTTTATGTATGTATTTAAATGTTTCCATCACATCTCCTCCGTCTCTTCTTTCCTCCATATTGGGAATCCTTAGACTCCAAAACCATTGATTTAAACTCTCTTTAGCTCTCTCCTCCTATTACTAATACCTTGGTTACCTTTTCCAACGCTAACGTCTTTCATGTAGAAGTCCAGGGGTAATTAATGTGTACTTCGAGTTAGTAAACTATAATACGACGGCTAAGAACCATTCAACCCATCTAGTATAGCCTTCTAGAGATGGAGTCTCCTAAACTATGCACTATACTCTAGGTGAGGTCTTGAATTATTTTGCATTTATCAATATTATATTGTAGCTGCCATATTCTCTGCCATTTTTCAAATTGACTTAAAATGACACGAGCGCCCGAACAGGGACTTGAACCCTGGACCCTCAGATTAAAAGTCTGATGCTCTACCGACTGAGCTATCCGGGCTCGATGATGAGCTGTGGGTGCTCTCAGAATCTCTGATGTATTGTCTACTCTGATCTGATTATCTCTCAGCAGAACTGGTGGTGATACATAAACAAGTGAAAAGTCTCAAGGCTGGGTGATGGCACCTAAGGCTTCTTGTCTCCCAACTAGAGATGTAAAGTAAAAACTTTCAGTCTTGGCCTTATTAGTGAAAGAGAAGCTGCAGAGAAAGATAGATAAAACGGAGGAGAATAGATTGTACACCGCATCTCAGTTGATTTTCCCTATTGGCACCTTTGGTTTACAATGTTAGCAGAAGTTTCTTTCTGTGACAAGATGTGCACCTGGCTCATAAGCTTCAGAGAAGTTGCCTGCAATGGGGGACATCTCTTTCATGTAAAAGTGTGTGGGTCTATACTTCGAATTAGTAAACTATACTTAATTTTAAGGCGTATTAATGTGTATACCAGAATAGAAACATATAATATGACGGCTAAGAACCATTCAACCCATCTGGTATAGCCTTCTAGAGACGGAGTCTCCTAAACTATGCACTATACTCTAGGTGAGGTCTTACCAGAGATCTGTAAAGAGACAAAACTGCCTCCCTCTTCCTACTACTAATGCCTTTAGCTCTACAAGCCAGCACCATGCTTGCATTTTCTGGCGCTTAAAACTCTTCTGTTGCGACTGATGGAAGAGTGCCCCAATACTATATTGCGGCCTAGGACCTTTATGTTCCAATTGAATTATTTTGCATTTATCAATATTATATTACAGCTGCCATATTCTCTGCCAATTTTCAAATTGACTTAAAATGACATTAGCGCCCGAACAGGGACTTGAACCCTGGACCCTCAGATTAAAAGTCTGATGCTCTACCGACTGAGCTACCCGGGCTCGTTGAGAAGTTGTGGGTGCTCTCAGAATCTCTGATGTATTGTCTACTCTGATCTTCTGATTATCTCTCAGCAGAACTGGTGGTGATACATAAACCAGTGAAAAGTCTCAAGGCTGGGTGATGGCACCTAAGGCTTCTTGTCTCCCAACTAGAGATGTAAAGTAAAAACTTTCAGTCTTGGCCTTATTAGTGAAAGAGAAGCTGCAGAGGAAGATAGGTAAAACGGAGGAGAATAGATTCTACACCTCATCTCAGTTGATTTTCCCTATTGGCACCTTTGGTTTACAATGTTAGCAGAAGTTCCTTTCTGTGACAAGATGTGCACCTGGCTCATAAGCTTCAGAGAAGCTGCCTGCTATGGGGGACATCTCTTTCATGTAAAAGTGTGTGAGTAAATAATCTATACTTCGAATTAGTAAACTATACTTACTTTTAAGGTGTATTAATGTATATACCAGAATAGAAACATATAATATGACGGCTAAGAACCATTCAACCCATCTAGTATAGCCTTCTAGAGACGGAGTCTCCTAAACTATGCACTATACTCTAGGTGAGGTCTTACCAGAGATCTGTAAAGAGACAAAACTGCCTCCCTCTTCCTACTACAAGGCTCTACAAGCCAGCACCATGCTTGCATTTTCCGACGCTTAAAACTCTTCTGTCGTGACTGATGGAAGAGTGCCCCAATACTATATTGCGGCCTAGGACCTTTATGTTCCAATTGAATTATTTTGCATTTATCAATATTATATTACAGCTGCCATATTCTCTGCCAATTTTCAAATTGACTTAAAATGACATTAGCGCCCGAACAGGGACTTGAACCCTGGACCCTCAGATTAAAAGTCTGATGCTCTACCGACTGAGCTATCCAGGCTCGTTGAGAAGTTGCGGGTGCTCTCGGAATCTCTGATGTATTGTCTACTCTGATCTTCTGATTATCTCTCAGCAGAACTGGTGGTGATACATAAACCAGTGAAAAGTCTCAAGGCTGGGTGATGGCACCTAAGGCTTCTTGTCTCCCAACTAGAGATGTAAAGTAAAAACTTTCAGTCTTGGCCTTATTAGTGAAAGAGAAGCTGCAGAGGAAGATAGGTAAAACAGAGGAGAATAGATTCTACACCTCATCTCAGTTGATTTTCCCTATTGGCACCTTTGGTTTACAATGTTAGCAGAAGTTTCTTTCTGTGACAAGATGTGCACCTGGCTCATAAGCTTCAGAGAAGCTGCCTGCTATGGGGGACATCTCTTTCATGTAAAAGTGTGTGGGTAACTAATCTATACTTCAAATTATTAAACTATACTTAATTTTAAGGCATATTAATGTGTATACCAGAATAGAAACATATAATATGACGGCTAAGAACCATTCAACCCATCTGGTATAGCCTTCTAGAGACGGAGTCTCCTAAACTATGCACTATACTCTAGGTGAGGTCTTACCAGAGATCTGTAAAGAGACAAAACTGCCTCCCTCTTCCTACTACTAATGCCTTTAGCTCTACAAGCCAGCACCATGCTTGCATTTTCTGGCGCTTAAAACTCTTCTGTTGTGACTGATGGAAGAGTGTCCCAATACTATATTGTGGCCCAGGACCTTTATGTTCCAATTGAATTATTTTGCATTTATCAATATTATATTACAGCTGCCATATTCTCTGCCAATTTTCAAATTGACTTAAAATGACATTAGCGCCCGAACAGGGACTTGAACCCTGGACCCTCAGATTAAAAGTCTGATGCTCTACCGACTGAGCTATCCAGGCTCGTTGAGAAGTTGTGGGTGCTCTCGGAATCTCTGATGTATTGTCTACTCTGATCTTCTGATTACCTCTCAGCAGAACTGGTGGTGATACATAAACCAGTGAAAAGTCTCAAGGCTGGGTGATGGCACCTAAGGCTTCTTGTCTCCCAACTAGAGATGTAAAGTAAAAACTTTCAGTCTTGGCCTTATTAGTGAAAGAGAAGCTGCAGAGAAAGATAGGTAAAACGGAGGAGAATAGATTCTACACCTCATCTCAGTTGATTTTCCCTATTGGCACCTTTGGTTTATAATGTTAGCAGAAGTTTCTTTCTGTGACAAGATGTGCACCTGGCTCATAAGCTTTAGAGAAGCTGCCTGCTATGGGGGACATCATGCCCATAAAAGAGTAGATTGTGGCTTGAGTGTTCTTTAAGCGAGTGTAATGCTTAGACTAGTAACACAATAATTGAAATATATATATATATATATATATATATATATATATATATATATATATATATATATATATATGACGGAAAGAAATGGGTTAAGTGGAATTATATCAAATACATTCATTTTCTACCCATTATGTACCCTCTACATGTCTATATTAGTACATTGTCAATTCAATAGGACTTATAGAGAATAGAGAGTATTAACAGAACATACATTAACCAAAGAATAAGAATTATTCTAGATTGTCTATATTTTAGCGTTTTTCTCCACGGTCTTATTTTATATTCAGGACAGCCTTAAGTCTCTCACATGGATGCTTAAATTTTGTCTCTGTATTAAAATCTACCATATAATCCCCTCTATGCCATGTCTAATCATAGCCTAATGTGAACATCTATAAAGCTTCCTCTCGATTTCTGGCCCTATATGGAATGGCATGGAATTGGTATCTTCGGTATCTCCAGAAAGTGTGGCAGGAGGTTTCCGTTCATATTCCATTACCTTATCCCGACTTACATCATGAAATCTGGAAGGGGAAACAAACATTCGCCTAAGTTCCAGCTTGGAGAGAGAGAATATTGTTGTACAAAAGAACTGTAACAAGGGTAGGTATACATAAATGAAAAAAGGAAGAGCCAGAGAACAAAGAAAATCTCTTAAAATTGTGAGATGCTGACACCGCCAATATTTGCTTTGAACAAATTTCACAATCTTCATCATGGGTTTGAAGGTCCAACGTCATTCCTTATTTAAAGACAACACAACTGGCGTGGCAGGATTTGCGCAAACTGAGCTCCTTAACCGGAGTACACATCGGAACCAGCAGGGAATCAACCTTGGCTGAAAAAAACAGGAAAAAAATATTTGGCCTGATAATTCCAGCTGAAGGAATCAAGAGAACAACAAAAATGAAGGAAGGAAAGATATGAAGATGTGGAGGAAGCGAAGAATATGGGAGAGAGACAGGAAAAGGAAAATATTCTAGTCCACACACTTGCTATGGCTTGGACAGAACATGGATGTGACCTCTTGCTTTTCCAGATTCTCTAGTCCCAATGGTCCTGATGTGCACTTTTCATTTTTGGTTTTAAATGCCACGTCAGTCAAAACATATCACAGAAGCACGGACCAACACGTTGGATGGATATATATATAAATATATAGTTAATGTAGCTCCAGATATCCCTGATTGACTGCTAGACACCTTGAAAGGAGTTACAGAAGACCCTAGAGACTCCGGGCCTCAGCCTAAGTAGCATCCCTCTGCGACTCTTTTAGTCACATCATTCTCTGTGACAGCTAACCTGTAGCTTTCCAACCATTGTTCTATTAGGGTTCTCTTGCTAGCGAGAATAGTTGTAGAAATACAACTCCCATGAAGTTCAGCCAGTCATTTTTACAGGATGTACAGTCCATGGATGTAGCATTACAGGGTTGTGACCTGCGATCTTTGCAATAGACTAGCAGAATTTCTGGGTGCAAATTCCTTTGTGCCAACGTGCGCTCTACAGGGCCACGCAATGCATTGTGAATAATCTGTGTGCACTAACAAAAAAAATATTAAAATATAAATTATGAAATACTTTCAACTGAACACCTCCTAGCAATTGAGCTAACACGACGTGTAGCCCAATAACTAAAGACTGCCTAAAATGAACCGTGACATTTTAGGATTGCAGATTCGGTTTAAAGTTTTACTGATGTTGATCAAAAGGACACAATGGAATAAATGTAATCTGGGATTGGGTTATTATTGTAGGTTTAATAATTGACATGCAGGTGCCCTTTGAGCATTAAAAAAGTGTTACTTAATCCACAATGACCGTGTATATAAAAACAAAAAACAGTTCCACAATGTCACGTGTCTCTTTTGAACGGCTCTCGATCTGTTGTATCTGTGATATCGCGTATATATATTTTGCCTGTGTTTCTTGGGAAGGTTACCCATGTATCATCTGAATATACAGATTTCAGAAACCAAAAAGAAATTCAAATGATTTTTCTTTATTTTTGTAAAATGCACATTTTCCAGCACAGAGCACAACCCATATAGTTATATATTTATATACACACACACAAACCAACAATCCTCACAATCTTAAAGACTCATCTGGCGGTGAATTGAATAGGCTTTATATTATTTTAAAAATAAAAAGAAACACCCTGACCCAACACTGAGGCGAGTCCAATAAGTGGCCTAACAACTTGACTAGGGAGGATTTTAATTGTTGGTCCCTCTTATAAATTGCACTCCGTGTTTTATTTTATTTTTATGTATTATATGAAAATAGGGGAATGTGCATTAATAAAATAAAAAATAAATTAACCCGGCCCACCCGAAATAAACCCACTCTGGCCAATTTCTATCTCTGTTTCATGGGGTATACAGCTCCTTACTCCTTTTCTTTGCCAAGAAGTGTATACATTCACACACACACACATAAATGTACTCGTTTCCACGCTCAGGGTAACTAATTACTCTCCTGCTCCATCTTTACACACTGGTATTGTACTGCTGAAGACCTCCTTATTACTGCATGTGATGAAACATGGAAAACCACAGCATTTGGAAAAGTATTCTCCTGTAGGTCAGGGATCCTGAAAATATTGTAAATTTAGTCCAAGCTGAAAATGGTTGATAAATATGGAGACTGAGGCATGGGGTCTTGCTGCATCACATGGTCCCAAATACCCACCCTCCACAATGGAATTAGGTATAAGAAAAAGTTTAATGCAGAAAACCGCAAATATACATATATTAAAAATGGCACACACACTAATATATATATATATATATATATTTGTGCGTGTGTCTATATATATACACATTAATTACACACACAGATACATATGTGTGGATTTCGACTACATTACAATGTATATACACATACACACGCCCAGCCATCTTGTGCTCTTAACCTTGCATTCCTGGTTGGAAATCCAGGAGAAAAAAAAAATATATATATATTTATATACGGTCAGGTCAATCCCGAGGCCTAACCTCCTCACAGATCACAGACTGCTGCTCAATAGCAGAATCATTCCGATGACGGCTCAACATTCTGCTCAACGCTTGCAGAACAAAAGCTCTGTCTCTCAGTGGGGTCATTAATGGCAGACGCTCTGCTGGTTCTCTTAACAAATAAAGCGGAACACTCTGTAGGTCTCATCTCATCAGCAGTCTAGAGAGACTAGAGTTTATTAAAAAGAAAAATAGGCAGATAGTACAGTGCTCTGCAGAAATGTTCTTTTGGGCATACAGGGCAACACTGCAGGATATCTGCTACAGGTAAAGATAAATAGTGCAATGATCCGCAAGTCTCTGATGTGATGCTCTGTACGTATATTTGGCAGAGCGCTGCATTGCAGTCCACCATGCCATGCACCGGTGCAGTTGTATGTAGGTCTCTTGTGCTCCATAATGTCACTGGGCTCCTTCATGTGCAAGTTTTTGGAAGGCCGTACACAGGAATTTGGTTGGCGAACCACCTGTGTCAAAGTGGAAGCTTCAGTTGTTTTCAAAGAGGGATAGAAGGTCATCATTGCCACTGCTTGGGAGGTCCGGGGGTCCAAGGTACGAGAGCAGTTCTTCTGGGTTTGTCAGTTCAGGGAGAAGCTGGATAAGGCAGGACAAGGGAGAATAAGTACATAGTTGGAGTAGACAAAAAACGGGAGGAACAAAAGTAAATCAGAAAAAAATTAAAAAGTGCCCATCTAAATCAAATGGCAATGTGGAAACAGAGACAGCTGGGGAATGGTACCTGTATTGCCAGCAACAATGGTGATAAAGTAGTGAATAGCGAAGAAAGGAAGAAGTGGAAAAGAACAGCACACAGGAGAGGGCAAAAAAGAACAAATGGAGAAAAAGAAAGAAGTTGAGCAATAAGAGGTTAATACTAAAGTAAGAGCTCTTACATCCAAAGATGGCTCCGCCACATCACCAGCACCTTGCATGGGGTTAAAAGCCAGGTCGTTGGGCGGTTGTGCCATTTGCTGCCGGGAAGGGTTACGGTGGTGGAGCTGCTGCGGAGATTGGCTGCTGAGGCTGGAAGAGTGAAGTGTCTGGTTGGGGTTATGTGACGGGTCTATCCGTCCAGAGGGAGGGACCTGCAAAGACGAAAGAATACTCAAGGTTTGTATAAAAAAAAAAAAACTTTAACGGTGGTGGAGGGAGGTGTTGGCTCTGCTTTTAACAAAACTTCATTTATTAAAAACTACCTGGTTTGTACCTTTCAACCATGTGTTTCTGAAAGTATCTGTGAAGTGACTATTTTTACCTTGGGGAGTAGAGAATTGTGACAAAATACGTGAACACTAGCTTAACCCATCGATTTGCAACTTAAAACAATAGACAGAGTTCTTTTTTGGCAAGGATGGAATCGTGCGAACCGTGTGTGAATCTGCTCACAGAATAGCGGGACACCGACTGGACACCCTAGGCAGCCACCTACATGTTGACGGCAATCCTGCTTTTAAACAGGGACTGTTGAGGTAATTTAGATATCAGCTCTGCATAGGCTCCCCGTAGGGATTTTTAGGTTTTGCCTGCATAGGAAGTCATGAGCGACTATAAAAACCACAAAGTTCCTATCCAAACTCCTTTTAACTTTTGACAGACACTCACCTGTCCAGCCATTGAGGGTCCGCCTGGCTTCTCGGGACCCAGCAAGGAACTGGGAATGTCAGACTGGTAGGAGATGGGCGGAGGAGCGTTGGGGGTGAAATCATTCATAGTTGGGGTGCCCGGGTTGGAGGAAGGGAAACCCCCTTCAGAATATCCACCTGGATTCTGAAAACCAGAACCTGGCATAAAAAAAAAAAACCAGAGTTAAGAAAACAAAGTTGCAAAAAAGAAGAAAGGAACACGAAAAAGAGAATTAAGATATTGTTTACGGTAAAATTAAGATATAGCCCAAATTGAGATAACCTACCTGGGCTGTTGTAATCAGCGCCAACACTCCCAGCTGATTGGACACTGTTGAAGGGGGAGGAGCTTGGTCCAAGCGCCGCTATCATCTCCATGACGTTCGGCATTACCATGTGAGTTGGACTCAGACTTCGGCAGCGCTTCAGAACCGGCCCGTCCGACTCCTCCTTCACATGGGTGTCGGGCTTAATTGGTACTGGCTTCCAGCTGCAGGTCGGATCAATCGTGATCTCTTCGTAATCAGTGCTGTTGATTAGACAAATAGTTAGGGGTTGTTGAATCAGTAACAGATATCTTAAGCCAAAGTAATAATACATGAAAAGGACTTGTCTTGGGCATTTCCACTAGTCCGCTGACCAGTGTTGAGAAGACCCAGCAGACGAGTAGCAAAACTCTGTTTGCTCTTAAACTACAAATTGGTTGCATTAGTAAAACCTTATAAAATGTTGTGCCATTTATTAAGCCCGAGGCGCAGATTTTTCAGGCCCGTACACATACACTTGTCTACCATCCAGCATAACGTCCCCATCATACGTTACCGCAGATCCTCTACTCACTTTTGGATATACACCAGGGTCCCCAACATGTATTGGTCAACTTCAAGCCCCTCCAACAGGGCAGTTTTACTAATAAGAAAGAGTGAAAAGTCATATAAATTTCAATTAACAAAAAAGTAACATTTGGCATCCTAATTCCTAAACAAAAAGTAAAAAAAATCACGTTGGCTACTAGAACTTTTTTGCCTGGCTGCTAAATCTTCAAGAATATGCCCCTAATATTATTTAACCATTAATTCAACCGTCTAGTTATGATAATCAGAAATGATATTCTCTACAGGCGAAAGCATTCTATTGCTGGATAAAGATGAAATAGAGAAATGACCTGAACCTTTTCTGAATGGACAATTAAGGACCATCCGTTTATCTGGTTCTGCATTAACACGGGGGTTCTTTGTGGATTCTATGTTTAAGTCTTTGTATGGATTAGGGAAGAGGCTCCATCCAGTCACTTACTTGCACACAGGGCACCTCCATGTCCCTCGCTCACAATTCAGCTGCAGATAAGATTCCAGATCGAAGCACTGAGGAGGCAATGAAGAAAAAATCATGACACAAAAAGTGGCGGAATAAAGGGTATGGGGATAAAAGAGAAGGAAAAGGAGGAAATAATTGAAAAAAAAAAAGCTGGGTTGCGAAGAGACCCAGAGAGACGAGTAACGGACAGATTATTATTTATTGTTTTATATAGCGCTACCATATTCCGCAGCACTGTACAGATCGACCATGCAGGTCATTTTGTAGATTATGTGCGGGTGTTAAACAAGCTCCTGGGGGTGCAGGGTTTTGCACTGTGGCTTCCAATTCACATGGGGTTCTTTAATCCACAAAGACCTGACACAATTACCACGAATACAGAACATGTTCCATTGACTAATTAACAGTGTGCAGAATTGGAAGCTTTCATATCTGTTACACGATATAAGCGTACATAAGCGAATGGTGCACACAATGGTCTGCTCAACAAAATATGTAGGGGACCCATCATTTTGTGTTATCCCTCTGATACATATACAGATGTGCAGGGAAAATAAACACCAAGTAAATCCCTTTCGTACGGTTACTGTCATAAATCAGACCCGTGCCAGTTCGATTTATCTGAATGTGACCCTTTTCTGTACCTGGATATGCCGGCAATCGTGGCCTCTGGCAGGAAGCTGGATTCTCCTGAAGGTGATCGGACATTTCAGGGAGACTTTGATAGCAGTTTGCTCTACACCGTCCTCTCCGTTGGGACCAGGGGTTCCTGGGATGCTTCCACTGCTGAAGTTTCTTTTAACTGGAAAATACGTTCAGGGTGAGCAAATATGCAATAAAATGACACACAATGAAAGTTGTGGGTTAAGGAGACAGACAGAGACAGGGAGGAAAGTGTTGGAAAGAATCTATAAGAAGGTTTATGACAATGATATAAAGAGCTTTCCATCTTACTCTTGGTGATGCAATGCTCAGCGGGGAGAAGTCTTTTCTTGATTAGTCCCTGGAGGACGGATCTAACGGATGGTCGGTGAACTAACTGCAGCACGAACAGGTGAGACTGAAACAGAAATACAGGTAAGTCAACGACAGCGTCACTGCAATTCTTGCCAACGATCAGCTACGTATAATAATGTGGAGGAATACCGAATCCCACTCATTTTCTAGAAAATGAAGCACCTTTCCAGTTTATTAGACAAGTCTAACGCTGCCTCTCTTTGTGTATTGGCCTTTACATCCCCTTCACTGCACTCCAGGGGACTGACTCTACACCTCTGTTTCTCTCCAGATCTTCTTGGAATAAAGGTACTTACGCAGCAACAAGCGCTGACGGTTATCTGGATGCTGTTCCTGCCAGGCTGGCACACATTTTTCAGGTAGAGGGGTTTGTGGGAGGTCTTGTTATCTCCGCGCTCGATACTTAGCGGAGTTGAGTTCACGCTAACTTGCACAGAGCACGGCCAGTTAGTATTCATCTGTCGATCTTCATGATGATAGCACTTGAACTGCAGCTCCAGATCAGGCCTAAAGGAAACAGAAAGATCAGCTGTTTAGCTTGGTTACAGATGATAAAAAGGGAACAGTCCCAACAACAATCAGACAATTTACTGCGGGCCTGTCCCCACGCACACACCTCATCATGAGCGTCTTGTAGACGGACTCCCGCAAATGGTACACGTGGTTGCTAACAGCCAGGTTGTGCTGAAGCCTGAAAGGTTCCAGGACGATTCCATCGCGGACGGGAAAAGTCAGCCGCAATTCATCATTGGAGGCAGCTGTGAGACACAGAAATGGAGAATGAGGCTTAACATATACACTACACGCAAATATCATCATGCAAAGGGCTTGGATTATAGCAGAAGCCACCAGGAGGCGACCCTCTTTAGTAAACACACCTGGTGGAGACGGGTGCAAAGTGTTGTGCGCAGGCTTGACATCTGGCATAAAAGGAGACTTCACATCCTGATTTGGGGACATGTAAGGTGGAGCACTGCTTCCAGGGGTCATGGGGGGAGTAGGATTTCCAGGCAGCGGGGAGCTGGGATACCCAGGCATTGTGCGACCAGGCTGGGCAGTAGAGAAAGAACATATGGTTACTTAGGAATTCCACATCATAATCTTTATCGCCACCTAGAAAATCTTCCTTAACGCTTATCAACACACCCCATTACCCCACCTTATAAAACACCATTGTGTTTTTTTTTTTTTGATCCATCAAATCTGCTAGCTTTCTGTCTTGCAATAATCAATTCCCAGCACCCTATGGCTGACCTCACACGTGTTCCGCTTATGTTCAGTTTTCTTACCCCGCTTATAGGCTGACTGTAGGTAAAATTTCCTCCATTGTAGTTATTGCTCTGTCCGCCATACTGGTCTGTCAGCTGAGAAAAAAAATATATTACCTAGGTTAGAGTACTAAAATAAAAACAAAAACAAAAAAACTGCTGGCATAGAGACACACAGTCACCTATATTTACCATCAAATAAACTTTACATACAGTCAAGAGCATCAAGATGACGCTGAGAGGCAGGGGCTGGGGGCAGGTGACTTACCTGCCAATATACCTTCGTTAAAAAATAAAAATGCAGCCAATCAAGAAGTGGCTTGGTAATAATCTGCCCAAAACCCCACCCCCATACACCAGACCACTTGCAGAAACCATGACAGTTTTGCGATGACATTAATTCATCTGGTTCCTATACGACGAAATATATAAATATTTAAGCATATAGAGCTTGGGTTATTCCCGCACACAGATCACAGCCACCATTGTCCTCGCTACGTAGCATTAATGTGAATGCGACTACAAGCACTCATACATCCGATACCCAGTAAAGGAAGGCCTATGTGTCTTGGGACTCGGAAAATACGCTTTGACCTTTGTATGTGCAGCAGAAATGTTTCCAAGAATCAATTTCTTGAAGTGCCATAGCGAGTATTTAAAGAAAGGATCCCCGGAGGATCTGCTGCACCTGCGCTATGAATCTCAGAATGTTCAGACACAGAAGCACTCCCTGGCCTAAGCATTTCATAGATTCATCCATTTGGTTTTTGCCTGCTCTCTGGGGCTTTCATCTGCTCAGCCGCTCCGGACAGAGCACATTTCCCTGTATAAAAGCACATTACGGGAAAAAATAAAGGCTTTCACAAAAACATCAATAAATAGGATGTTTACCGATGTCTGAAATTCGGGGTCTTTGGGAAGCTGGAAAAAAAGAACCCAAATGCGCCAGTATTTTCCATGGGAAGCTAAGTATGGAGAGGATCTTTACCATTATCTATCCATCTATGCATGAAAATGGGGGCCTCTTTTTTGGTAAAAGCCTAGGCAGCTATAAATTACTACCCAGCTTTTCATGGACCTTTCTGGATTATCTGCTACCAACAACACTGGGTATATCGTGATGTGCAGCAGATAAGCGCCCAGTCCTACCTTCTTCCTGACGGGGCAGACACCAAGCGCAGGGAATATATCTTCCATTTAAATACCCCTCTGGGGACGCAAAATACAGGGGAAGGAAACAAAGGCTGGGAACATCAGCACCTTGGCCAGAAGTCCAAAGAATAGTAAAAATCAGATGGCAACTTATCTTTCTCGAAAAGGGAAACAGCCAGGGAATAGGAGATCATTAAACAAGAAGTAAACGCCCAGGGAAAATAAACAAAATAATCAAAAGCAGACATCTGTGATCTAGCAACACCCAGGAACTGATTGTTTTATAACAAAATCAATTAAAAAAATTCCATCTGAACAAGAGACCTCTGAGGTCCTGAAAGCTTGTGTAACCTTACTTCTTTTTCTACTTTGGCTAAATAATAGGCATCTAATTTTGATTTAAGACTGTGTGTTAAAACAAAACAGCAACACAACACTGAAAGGTTTGATATAGAAGGTAAAAGCTAATGATTAAAGTGATTTGTTGGCTATAAGTTACCTTGTAATAATGCCCCCCAGGACCACTCTGCGACAGGTACTGCGACATGTTCTGCTGCACACGGTGCCCAGGGTAAGAGGGCGATGGGGCAGATTGCTGCTGTGCTGATTGAGCGTATTGAGCCGCGTGAGGCGGGTATTGCCCACCCTGCATGTACTGTTGAGTTGTGTAGCCCTAAGAAGAACAAAATAGAACATTACACAATACAGATAAAACGAGTGGGAAGGCACGCATCACTCACATACGTATACATTGCTACGTGGTATGGATGGTAAATCACAAACACTCACGTCATTGGAGTATGTCCTTTTGACCCCTTGTCGAGGCATCTGCTGACTCTGTAGCTGCCCAGGGTAACCATGGGGGGGTATCCGTTGGCCAGTATAAACAGGGTTCATGCCAGGGGCCCTGGCAGAGTTCATGCCCATTTGGGACATTCCTGTGTTACCCATCACAGACCCAAGCCCCCCAGAATTCATTCCGCCCTGCATGGTGGGACCTCGAGGGCCTCCGTGTTGCATGTACTGACCCCCATAACCATGAGATGGTCCAACCTATAAAATGAAACGCACACGTTACAGCCGGGGAGTGGGGTGGCATTACATGTACAAGCAGACGAGTGATTTATGAATGGCCTTACCGCCCCGTACTGGTTGAGCTCCTGGCTTTGCTTCTCTTGCAGGGCAGCTACAGTAGCAGTAGCTGTTGCCGTCGCGGTAGCTGCTGCCACGGCCGCTGCAGCTGCAGCCTGCGTGAAGTCGGCTGGCCCGCGGCCCGAGTGCTGCGGCATTCCCATCCCACCAGCACTTGGGGGTCCTCCGGGGTAACTGGGGTTCAGGAAAAAAAAAAAAAAAAGTATTAGCAATATGAACAGGCCTACCCCTCTTACAGCACAAATAACAGAGCAATGATTTAAAAAATGATGCTCCGGCAGCCAGTTCAAGGGCCAACCTTCACAGGAGTCGTAGTCTAGAACAATGATGGCCCTGACTTTAGCCCGTCACTTATCACGCGGCTTATATTTCAAAGTACTATAATTTAGGAGACCATTCCAATGTGATATATACTTATACTGTTAAAGTGTTACATGATAGGCTACTACATGGCGCCATATAAATGAACGATATATCTATTGTTTTATATAGCGCCATCATATTTCACAACGCTGTACAATAATAACACACTATACACATACTCTAAGCACACCCGAAGAGCTCCCATGACACACATAGGTACAGGTTTTGGGTGCTGCTGAGATGCCCAATATGTACGTACAACAAAGTGCAAAAGGATAAATAAAAAAACAAAATCAAAACCCAGTGAAGTCTAATTTTAAAGTGAATTACTGGCACCTGTGGATGGGTCCAGGCAATGAATCCCCTTTAAAATACATTAATTGATCGTATACGATGGAAATGTATTACACAGGAGGAAGCATGTTTGGTGGTAATAATCTAAAACTAGAGGGTCAGAGCTTAGCTGTAACGAAAGGAGGTTTTACTCCACTGAGATAGTGGTAGATTAGCGGAACAGACTTTCAGCAGAAGTGGTCCAGGTAAATATAGTTATGGGCGAGGTATATCGCCGGACGTAAGACAAGATGAGACAGGAAGATGGCGGCAGACGCCAGTAATGGGACTACTTTCCCTTTTGCTGTAGCGGCGGACACCGTTTATTTTACCTATTGGGATACGCATTGCCTCCGGGGTATCCACCTCGCCCGTACACGCTCTGCTGCAGGTAGTTTTTTCCAGCCCCGGCTTCCGAGTACCCTTGCTGGCTAATGAATGGAGGGCTCCCCATTCCTCCGCTATTGCCTGCCAGACCCGGCATGACTCCACCCCCGGTGGGGCCGCCGCTCGGCACCATGGGATTCCCGAAGACCTGCTGGTACAGAGAGAAAGGTAAAAATAACGCTCAAAACGAGTCCACCGGGGAGGGTTAACTAATACCACAACGCAAGGGGTTAATGAACGTGCTGTCAGCAGCAGGGTAAGGGTTAATCCCGTGGCGCTCTGCTGACTCGATGACATCATGTTACCTGGCTCTGCGACGTGTTGCTGAGACCCCAGACGGTTGTTACCACAGAGAGCGATCCTCCTGCCTGATTGGTGCTTTGTTGCCAGGGAACAGACTCGTATGCAAATGAACCATCACTGTTCAGGAGAGAAGCGGGGAGTTAGCTGCGTGTGCACAGCCTGAACACAGGCAAACGGCGAAACAAGGCAGGCCAGGAGAACGGGGCAAAGAGCCACATAAAACGAGACGGGGGGCGCGCAGGAATAGAGGACACACATCGGGGAGGGGGGAATCACTCACCTGTGCCCTGTGCCTGCGTGTGATGGTTTCATGGGGTTCATGGAGTTCATTTGCAGGTGACTTGGTATAAATGGCTGTAGAGACAGAGATGATCATGTGTATGAGAGTCACGTCACACCTCGCTCATTAAACACGCACACGCCTTCATAAAGCCCCGTGGCCCCTAGAGCTCTCGGTCACTACGCCCCGTAGCAAGTAACTATCTGGTATAAAGCAAATAGAAATTGATGTTCCTGAGTATTCCATGCTTGTAATAATTATATATTTTACACACACCGCTGAAGAGCTATAAATAAGAGCGCACGGCAACGATTTGTCCGCACTTTGCTTTATAATTCGATTTATCGGAAAGAACGTTGCGCAATTCTTCGCAAAAGAGCTGAAATAATTGGCTTTAATATTGTGGTCTGGCTCAACGCAGACAGGCTTTAGGTACGAAACAAACCCACCGGTTATTTATGTGAGATGCTACATTTGTTAAGTGGAATGTATGACACGGAAGGGGTTAACACACCGCTTATCTACGCACAGACCGCCCCCCCTGGTCACATGATCATCGCATTCTGTACACAGGACGTGGAAGTTGGCACGCTGCCTGTATCTGGCACTGGCTACACAGACACCCCTTGATAAACCATCCCCCACCCAAAGGCGGGGGGTGTGGGGGTAAAAACTCTGCCCTGCAGTACATATCTGCCCCTACCTGGAGACAAGCTAACAACCAAGCATAAACCGGACACATGAAGAGTATTCCGCCACCTGGCAGAGTAGGCATTTGTACCCCTGCCAGGTATGCAGGATATCGGGAAATCGAGTAAACAAACAACCATTTGCTTTTCTTCTCAAAGTGTGGATAGGGTTTCTTATTTATATATTTATCTACGCATCACGTACACACCGCCACCCGGGCATGCAGCGAAGGTGGGAAGACGGTGACCTTGGCTGCCCCCCCCGCGAGGGTCCGGGGAGCGCGAATGGAAGCGCACGGTGCAAACGGCGGGTCTTTTTATTCAGGCACCTGGGCAAAGATACCGCTCTTAACCGCCAACTGCAACAGGCAGATAAGGCCCTAAAACCATCTCAGCAACGTCAATGCTCCAAAACGTCACACGGCCAGCGGGAGCGACATACGTGCCCTCGGAACCGCTTAACGCATGGGCCCATCATAGCGTGCCAGGCCGCCACACGGGGGCCGCTAGAAGGTGGCACGTAAGATACAGGGTACATCACGACACGGGCAAAACTGAGCCGCCGCCGCCCCCCCCCCCCAAAAAAAAATAGTCAGGGGGAGTGTCAGCGCTCCAAAACAGGAGGGGGGCTCAGAAACGAGAGTGCACACAGGGGACAGGAAGGAAACGAGCGGGGAGGGAACGGAACAAGCAGAGGAGCGAGCGGGGGCACAGATTAGTGGGGTGGAGCAGTTAGCACTCAGGACAACGGGGGTGA